>NC_072403.2:152342348-152645378 GCF_028858775.2 Pan troglodytes | reverse complement strand
TAAATTGATGAGTAAAATTAATTAATGTCATTATTCCATAAACAAATTCTACAAAACATCTAATAATAGATAAACAGAGTATTAAAAACTTAATATGTGCACTTTAAAAATATCAAGAAACTAGGAATGAGAGTACTTCCTTAACTTTAAAATACATTGTATAAAAATAACCAATAGCAAATCCAATACAGGTGGTCCCTGACCTACAATGTTGCTATTTATGACTTTTGGCACATACAATGGTGCACATGCATTATGCATTTAGTGGAAACTATACTTTGGGCACCCATACAAGAATTCTATTTTTCAATTTTTAGTAAATTATTCAGTAAATACATAAAACATTTAACACTTTACTATAAAATAGGCTTTTCTTTAGATGATTTTGCCCAAGTGTGAGTTAATATAAGTGTTCTGGGCACACTGAAGATAGGCTAAGCTAAGTTATGATATTTATCAGGTCATGTGTAACAAATGCATTTTTGACTTACAGTATTTTCAACTTATGATAAGTTTATCAGGATATAACCCCATCATAAGATGACGAGCATCTGTATATTTAATTGTGAAATGTCGAGAGAATTCCCTTTGTGACTGAGAAAAGACAAGGATGCCTTCAATTCACACTTCTATTCGAAACTGTACTAAAAATTTCAAACAGTTAAAGAAGATAAGAAAAATAAACATAAAGCATAAGTATTTGAATGAAGAGACAAAGTTATGCTATTATAATATTTAAAAACACAAACAGATCTTCATCAGAGTCAAAGACGAAAAAAAAGTAAATTACAGACCAGTATTACTGATAAACATAGATGCAGAAATCCTCAACAAAATACTGGCAAACCTAATTCAACAATACATTAAAAAGGTCATTCATCAGGATCAAGTGAAATTCATCCCAGTGATGCAAGGAGGATTCAACATATGCAAATCAATAAACACGATACATGACATTAATAGAATCAAGGATAAACATATTTGTTTAGCCCCGTTCATATTCTATGATAGAAATTTTTCTTTTCATTTGATTTTTATTTTTTGTAAAACATTAACATGGTTCAAAAATTTAAAGCCACACTGAAAAAAAAACAAACTCTGTAGTTACTCTCTTGATTCCTTCAACCTCATTCCCATCCATTGATCTACTGATTTCTAATCTATGCTTCCTATGTTTCTCTTTGCATAATAGTTACGTTTGTATTTTTATATTTCTGCTTTATTCTTACCTAAAAGTTAGAAAACTAGATATACTTTTTGCTTTTTATGAACTCACTCTACTTCAGTTCATGAAGATCTTCCTCATGGTTTCTACATCTGTGTGGTTCCCCACTGAGGAGATGTACTATAGTTTCTGCACAGTGATTTATTTCTTTAGCCAAAATTGGCATGTGCAAGTTTTCTTTCTTTCATAAAATCAAGTTTGATAAACTGCATTTTCCAAAGAAATAATTGACTGTATTTAGTTGTTCAAGCATATTTAAAAGTAAAGAATCTATATTATTATATTTCTCCCATCCTTTCTTTTCTTCTTTTATATTGTGTGTTTCTATCTTTTATTCTTGATTAAATTGGCTTTTTAAAATTTGGGTTTATCGATTGGTATAATCATTTGTGTTTTTCTTGTTTCCTTATTTATGATTTCTTTATACTTATATCATTTTCTTTGTCTTGCTTTTTGAGTTAGACTTGTGGTTCATTTATTATCATTCTTTTATATTTTTACTGATATAAACACGGATATAAATATTACTCTGAACACTGATCAAATGCTTGTGGTAAGAGTGCAAGGAAAAGCTCTACTGGAAACTGTTTATTTTTTCTATTTAAATTAATTCTTAAATTCTCAGTGTTTTCTATCTTTTAGCTATGCTGAAGATGTAGAATGTGTGTTCATTTTGTTCTTGCGGTTCATCTCTACAGTTTTTGAAATACTATGCAGAGAGATTTGCATTCAGGCCATTAGTATGGCTATCTGAGAGTTTAAATATTTTATTTGATCTGTGGTGGTTATATGTATTAATTCACTTTGTTAAACTTCGTGGAAGTGTGTATTGATGATATGTACATTTTACTATATGTGTGTTATAATTAAATGTAAATAATTTCCCATAAAAGAAAAATTAAAAAATTAATGCTTTGTATTAGGTTTAGTTCAAGACACTTTTCAGGAGGATCAGGTAAGTGACTTTTGTAATGGTGAGATTAGCTGATCATACCAGAAGCTATAATGGTGATAATGAAGTTTCAGAGAAGGAAGTGGCTATAACGTGAACAGAATTTGGTAATAAAGAATTCTGTCTCATTGGATGTAAACAATGATAAAAACGACAAAAATAATGATTATTCATAATTTTTTATTTCAGGGACTTCATTGATTTAAAGTATTCATGTTGCGGCTAGTTGTGAGCATTGGGGATGTGGATGGGTATGTGAAAAATCGGAAAACAGAGTGAACAATGAGAAAAAATATTGCAATTCAGTGAATGTTATAATTCAATGAATATTGAATATGTATTAAGCAGCTATCATGCTGTAAAGACAGTAAAGAGCTACATATGACCGGGCGTGGTGGCTCACGCCTGTAATCCCAGAACTTTGGGAGGCAGAGGCAGGTGGATCACCTGAGGTCAGGAGTTCGAGACCAGCCTGGCCAACATGGTGAAACCCTGTCTCTACTAAAAATACAAAAAATTAGCTGGGCATGGTGATGGGTGCCTGTGATCCCAGCTACTCTGGAGGCTGAAGCAGGAGAATTGCTTGAACCCGGGAGATGGAGGTTGCAGTGAGCTGAGGTCATGCCATTGCCCTCCAGCCTGGGCAACAAGAGCGAAACTCCGTCTCAAAAAAAAAAAAAAAAAAGCTACCATATAAGATCATTTTTAGAAAAAATTAAATTTTATACCAAGTAAGTATCTAGGAACAACCAGGCATTATGTATTTTAGTGTGTGCCTTAGAAAGCTCACCTTAGAGTTAAGATGTAAGTACTCAGATTGGTCATTGATGCAAAAGATGTTTCATGCTAGATGTGCACACAACATTGAACAGTACACATTTTGTGGCTCTCTTCTTTTGGACCTCTGATGACAAGCTTCATGGTAAGAACATTACCCTCCCCTGGCACCCTGTGTGCTGAGATCCAAAAGCAGTATGATATGGCATAATCCTAGCCTCCAGCTTGATTCTTCCTCTTCAGCATTCATGGTTAGAGAGAACTGTATTTCCTCTGATACAACCAAGGGCTGACTTCCAAGACTCATAACCGTAGCTTTTGGAGGTATTATACCTTTGGCCTTGGATCCTGGCCTGCCATATCTTTAGAGTTCATGAAGTCTTAAAAGTCCAGCTGTCTTTCTAGAAGATTACTTTACAAGAAGTCAGTCTTGAATAATTAACAATTACTACCTTGAAGCAGTGTGCAACCCCTGAATCAGAAGACATGATACTTACAGTGAGGTGATAATTTTATTTTTAGTTTCAAAAGACCTGGGGAAAGTGGAACAAGTAGTAGAAAAGCAGGAAATAACATGGGAGGGATAGACATAGATATAGATATAGATATAATCTCCCAAATATGTATATGTATGTGTGTGTATATATATATATGTATGTGTGTGTATATATATATGTGTGTGTGTGTGTATATATATATATATATATAATGTAGGTATATATCCCTGACTCTCTGGCAATCAGTTCAGAAATTAAGGAGTAAGCCTGAATCACCAGGACAAGTCATAGTTCTATGGAATAAACAGGTAGCCAAAATAAAGCACAAAATAAAACATTTGGCAAATGTTCCAAGTTCTCCCTATTTGCAAAAATTAGCAAGAGAGAGAGAGAGAATTAATGACCAAAGGCCCAACTTCCACCTATGGAATAGAAGAAAGTAATTTAAATATTTTCCTGAGCCAACACAATATATTTTCATTTCTACTTTATATTGTTTTTGTTGTTCTTTTCACATCATTTATTTTATATTGTCATCATTTTGTTAGTTTCCTAGCTTAATATCACTACAGTCCCTTACCTTTTCTCTTACCTTTTTTGCTTTTCTTGAATATATATTCTTTTCCTTTGAATTAAAAAAGACCTTCTCTGTGTCTGTCTTTAATTTGTATAATTTCTCCTGAGATAACTTCAGGTGCACAGGCAAAGAGCCAGATGTGCAATTTCTGCAGAGCTCTGCAAATTGTGTGAAAACAGGGAAGGTTAGATTTTTTTAGACTTGCTCTAAAATCATGAGAACACACCAACCAGGAAGTTTAGATTTTAAATGGTAATCCTTTGGGAAATTCTATTCCAGTAGTATTTTAAGAAATTGAAAACAAAACTTTATTTTTTAAAAGGAGATATATTGTGAAAGAGAGAGGTGATTGAGTTATGACTTGACAATTGTAAATATTGGAGTTTGATTTATGATATACTATTCTTAATATTCATGTAGAAGGGAAACATTCCAAGATTGAATTAAACCTGTTTCCCATTGTGTTACAAGTCTCTTAATATACATGTTTCTGTCACAATCTGTGTGCATTCTTTGACCTTTACTTCCTGCCTTCCCCCATGTCTTTTCCCATACAACAGTTTTGCATGGCTTGTGGAGTGCTCACCTCATGAACAGGCACACTGAATCTGAACATACTGCTATTTCTGAGTCACTGGGAAAACCATTATTACTTCAAAATGATGCGTCATCCATCATGTCACTGATGCCACTGTTAAAGCTTTATTCTTCGATTAAGTTGAATGTCAGAAAATACAAGTCTCCCTGGGAAAGATAACACAAAATGTTTAAATGAGTCTCTCGGAATGTAGTATAAATTCAATTTGGGTCTTTTCTTGAGAACAGAGGTTAATAGATAAAGAGGGGAAGGAAAGGATTATAAAATCACTGGGTGCCTAAGGAATAGGGAAGTATCACTAGAGAAGGAAATAAAAGCACAGAGAAGAGGCCAGAGAGGTCAAAGGTTAATTTCCCCTACTTTTCATTTGAGGACAAGGCCACAGAATATAGAAGGAATCAGTCATAATTTTGTTGGGTGCTGATAATATTTTATTTTATTTTAGCTCCAGGATACATGTGCAGGATGTATAGGTTTGTTACATAGATAAACGTGTGCCAGGGTGGTTTACTGCACCTGTCAACCCATCACCTAGATAGTAAAACCATCAGGCATTAGCTATTATTCCTGATGCTCTCCCTTGCTCCTTCTCCACCCCCTGACAAGCCCCAGTGTGTGTTGTTCCCCTTCCTGTGTCCATGTGGTCTCATTGTTCAGCTCCCACTTATAAGTGAGAACATGTAGTGTTTGATTTTCTGTTCCCGCATTAGTTTGCTAAGGATAATGGCTTCCAGTTCCGTACATGTCCCTGCAAAGGACATGGTCTCGTTCCTTTTTATGGTTGCATAGTATTTCATGGAGTATATGTATCACATTTTCTTTACCCAATCTGTCATTGATGGGCATTTGGGTTGATTCCATGTCTTTTCTATTGTGAATAGTGCTGCAATGAGCACACATGTGCATGTATCCTCATAATAGAATGATTTATGTTCCTTTGGGTATATATCCAGTAATGGAATTGCTGGATCGAATGGTATTTCTAGTTCTAGGTATTTGAAGAATCACCACACTGTCTCCCAAAAGGGTTGAACTAATTTACATTCCCACCAACAGTGTAAAAACATTCCTATTTCTCTGCAGCCTTGCCATCATCTCTTGTTTCTCAACTTTGTAACAAATGCCATTGTGACTGGTGTGAGATGGTATCTCATTGTGGTTTTGACTTGCATTTCTCTAATGATCAGTGATGTTGAGTTTTTTTTGATATGTTTGTTGGTTGCATAAATGTCTTCTTTTGAGAAGTATCTGTTCATGTCTTTTGGGAGGCTGATAATTATTAGTCATCATTTTTGGTAACTAATTCTACTCAATGGAGAACATTTCCATATTTTTAATGCCTCTGCCACAGTAATATTACAAAATGAAAATACAGAGCTGACAATCAGAAAGTTTGGTCATTTAAATAAAGACAGAATTTACCATTTTGGAGAGATGTGAATTTGAAGGAATCCCAAATGGGCAGTGGTTTCCTCCCTCCCTCCCTCTTGTTACACTCAATGTACATTGAGCTCAAAAGAGCTATCTTCATTTATCAGGTCAGCATAGGATCTGTCCTTAATTTTCACATACCTAAAATAGCCAAAGTATACAATCAAAGAGCCGAATGGTGACTGCCAGGGGCAGAAGCAGGAAGGATTTGGAGCTGCTAATCAACAGGCAAAGTTACAGTAATGAGAGATGAGTAAGTTCTAGAGATATGCTGTATAACACTGCCCCTGTAGTTAACAGTGTTGCTTTGTACACTTAAAAGTTTATTAAGAGAGCATATCTCATGTTGTGTTCTTGCTATAATAAAATACTTTTTTAAAAAAATGAGATAATTCAATGTCCTTAAAATGCCTTTTAAAAGACTAATATTGGCTTGACTAAGTGTGTGTATAGTTACCATAATCCCAATATGTGAGTTAGTGCATAAAACTTCCATGCAAAATTCAACTCATTATACACCATACAATTTTGTCCCTAAAAAGAATCATCTTTGTTCATAGACATCCAAGTTATGTTTCTATACTCTCCCTTTGATTCTACATTAAATAAATATACTCTAAATACTACTTTTTAAAATAAAAGAGACTAATGTATTGGAGGATTATCCTTGTACATCCTTGAAACTGAAGAAATTTGGACTGAGCGAGGTGGCTCATATGTGTAATCCTAGCACTTTGGGAAGCCGAGGTAGGAGGATTGATTGAGGCCAGGAGTTCCAGACCAGTCTGGGCAACATAGTGAGAGCCTATCTCTACATAAATAAAAAATATATAAATAAAAATAACCAAGCATGGTGGCACTTATGCCAATTGTATTCCTAGCTACTCAGGAGATTGAGGTGGGAGGATCACTTGAGTCCAGGAGTTCAAGGCTGCAGTGAAGTATTATTATGCGACTGCACTTCAACCTGGGCAACAGAATGAGACTCTGTCTCTAAGAAAGGAAAGAAAAGAAAAGAAATTTGGACAAAATATCCAAAGCTATTCTAAAACTATTGATAAGCATAGACTACTTTCTAGATATGCAGATATTTTCTGGTTTAGAATATGAAACATCAAACTCAATCACCTAATGAGAAAGGATAACTTAAAGAAATAAGGCAGCCTGAACCCTGGACCTAGAGATTCAACTCAGCACTAATGCTACTGACAGTTTCCTATCTATTCTTGAATTTCTTCTCCACGTCACATGTCCCTAAGGTGCCTCAAGATCAGTTACTGTGTAGCATCAATCTTACATTTTAACCTTTCCATGTGAAGTCTGCCATTTAGCTTACATGAGTGTAGATACATGGCAAGTTTTTTAATCACTGAATTTGCACATGGGGACCTATGTCATAGATTCTAAATAAGTTGATTATCTCCATTATAGGTCATATTTGATGACCTTGAGATGTCATATAATTATGGCCAGAATGACTTTGACTTATTTAAAAACTCTCAGTTCTTTCGGAAATATCCCCATTTTTCTAAAACTGTAGAAATATAATTTGCTGATTTGACTTGCCTGGGACTTTTTTTCTTGGGAGCCAAAAATCTTTACAAAGGACACATGTCTCAGGTTTGTCCTAAGCCAATTATAATCTTATCCTGGATTCAATAACTATTAACAAACAAATGTGAGATGACTAGGTAGGTCAAAGTATAATAAATTACTAGTCATGCATAGGTAGTTCATTACTTTTTTGTTCATGTACTACTCTCTAATCAACAAGGCTTTCAATATTTATTGTAGAATCATATCAAATTGTTAAATAGCTTTTATCATCTCAGGCCTTAATGCTGTTTTTAATAAGTATTTAAAAATTTATATAATAATAAAATATTTAATGAGTTGCTATAAAATAATGCCATTTGAATCCCCATTCAAAATAATAGTGCCTAGGTTAATATTCAAGTAGGTTTTAATAAACATATTTAATTAGTGGTTAAAATCAACACTCTATAAATACATAGATCCCAGAGTCCTATTTACTTGAAATATTGATAGAAAATAGTAATGACATATGAGCAAGTTAAAAGCATTTTGTTTTGAGTTTTTCCCACTCTTCCCTTCCCTTTCCAAAGACAGAGGAGCCTCACCTTGTGGCCTCCACCACCACAGGCCCATGGGGACAACTGCCAGACTACTGCCCATGTTCCCTTAAGGCCCAAGGGCTTTTCAGTTGGCTTGGAGTGAATGCTGCCTGGCTTGGGATTCACCCTTCAGGGCTGTGAGCTCTGCTCTGGCCCAAGGCAGGTCCAGAAATGCTGTCCAAGAGCCAAGTCCTAGAGGCAGGGACTCCAGGGGCCTACTTGGTACTCTACCTCTCTGTGGCTGAGCTAGTACCTAAGCAGAAAGGCAAAGTCCCCTTTACTTTTCCCTTTGCTTTTCATAAGCAGAAGAAGTCTTGCCCCATAGCTTTCATAGCTGGGAATGTGCTGAGTCTCACTTGAAACCAGCAAGTCTCAGAGTCTCAAACAAGGCCCTCAGTGTAGTACCTGGGTGTCACTGCTGGGCTCTTCAGTTAGCAGATGCTGAACCCTGCCAGAACTGCATCCTTCCCTTGAAGGCAGTGGGCTCCCTTCTGGCTCAGGGTGTGTCTAGAAATGTTCATTGGGAGCTAGGGACTGGAATGGGGGCCTCATGACTTTGACTTGTGTTATATCCTGCTGTGGCTGAGCTGGTATCCACGATGCAAGACAGAGTCCTTCCCACTCTTCCCTCTCCTCCCCTCAAGTTAAACAAAGGGGTCCCTTTTGGAGCCAGGAGCTATGCAACCTGGGGTTAGGGGAGGGGTCAAGCCAGCACTCCCTTAGCTGGCTTAACTGATGTCTCAGTAGGTAGTTGGCCCTTCTCACCCAGTCCCCTGGCTCTGAGCCCAGTTCAGCACTAGGACTCACCTAGGAATTGCAGTCTGTGTGGCTTAGGCTGCCTTTCAAGATTATTTAGAACCCCAGAGCACTTTAGCCTGCAGTGGCGAGGCTTGTGGAAACTGGAGTTCAGACTACTGGGATCGAAGACGCCCCTCTGGCTAGGGCTGGTTAAAATGCTACCTCTGTGGGTGAGTGTCAGCTGAGTTTGCTCTGGGTTTCCTTTCTGCTCTAACAGGACAGCACTGATTGCTGTGCTCTGTCTCTCCCTAGTGCACAGAAACGCGCCCCTTGCACCATACTGTGGCTGACAGGGGATGGGGAATGGGGGGATGATCATAATTCAAGACTGTCTTTTCTGCCTCTTCAGTGCTTCTTTCAGCGATATGAAGTTAAAACCAGCTCACCTGATTGAGTGCTCACCTGATTTTGGTTTTTATGAAGGTGCTTTGTGTGTGTGTGTGTGTGTGTGTGCGCATGTGTGTATGTTTGTGTAGATAGTTGTTACATTGTTGTCCTTGCCCAGGGGGTTGTTGTGGGGAACGACTGGTGGAGCCTTCTATTCTGCCGTCTTGCTCCACTAATAAAGTAGAGCTTTTAACTTGTTTATTGACCATTAATATCCCCACCAACAATGTTTCTGTTCAACTCCCTTGACATTTTTATATTTGCTTGGATAATTTTGTCTTAGTTGAAATTTATTGTAAAAGCAGGATATGAATATATTTTCCCATTATGTACCTTGTCTTGCATTTTGAGATTCTTAATTTATGTATTATTAGTTAAAATAGAAATCAATGTTTTAATTTTTTCTTTATTACTAATTCTTTCTTTGTCCTGTTTATGTGGCAATGCACTTATCCTGTTTGCATGACACATTCTTGGTTCATGCCTCAGCATATTTGTTAATAGCTCCTCCCTTTCTCTGTCAAAACTTGTTCCAGATAGAACGTTGAATTGCATAGTCATACTATGTTTAATAAATTTTTACCTTGAGTATAATGATTTTTTCTTATATTACTGTCTAAAAGATGTGTCGTTTTCTCTTTTATATTTATATAAAAATCCATTTAGAAAAGTTTTTGTTTATGTGATAAGAAAAAGTAAATTTACGTTATTTTCTTCCACGGTTAAACAATTGATACAATATTATTTATTGAAAATATTATCCTTTATCTTTATCCTTATGCCACTTCAATACATTGCCATATGTTTAGTAAATAAACTAATCAGAATATTCTCAAGTCTATTTCTGATCTATCCTGGTCCATTGGTCTTTTTATATATATCCTATATATCCTGAGTCAATGCCATGCTATTTTATTTAATATAGCTTTATGATGAGCTTTCATATCCAGGAAAGCAACATTTTCCACCATGATCTTCTCCTTCAAGAATGAGTTGATTCTTCTTGATTATTTATAGTTTCTTAATAACATTGTGAAATTCTTAAAAAAATGAAATTTTGAGTGGAATTGCATTTAGCTCATTTAAATTTGGGGATATTTGACAGCTTTAAAATTTTGAATCTTTCAATTTTATGTGAACATCCTGTATGTATTAACATTTTAGAATATTTAGTATCTTCAAGATCTGTGGTAACATCCTCTTTTTGTATTACTGACACTGATTTTTTGTACCTTCTCTCATTTCTTGATCACTTTCATCAGACAAAATCATTAAAGAACCACATTTTTACTCTATTGACTCTATTTTACAACCATTTTCTATTTACTATTTACTATTTACTATTAATTTTCTATTAATTTATACGCTTAATTTTATCTTTCCCTTCTTGTATATTTTGGCATTTAATTTTGCGATGTTTTTCTAATTTAAGAAGTTAAGTCATTGAGTTAGCTTTTCTTGTTTTCTTAAATAAGCATTAAAGCCATAAATTTTCCTGTAAGTATAGCTTCTCTATATCTCATAACTTCTGATGTGTAATAATTTATCATGATTAATCTAAACTATTATTATTCCCATTTTGATTTCATTTTGATCTATGGCTTATGTAGAAGTACATTTCTTAATTTCCAAATTATGATTTTTTTAGTTATCTTTTTTGATTTACAGTTTGAGTTATTGTACTCATAAAACATATTGTAATAATTTTACTTTTTATAATTAATTGAGGCTTGCTTTGTGGTGAAGGATACAGTCAATTTTTTAAAAAGTTACATGTGCAATTGAAACTATTGAGCAACTTGCTTTGTGTATATTTACAATGTTTCACATTTATCAAGTAAGTCAAATTTGCTAATTATATGAAATTTTCTATATTTTTGTTGATTTTTTTGTCTATCAGTCACAGGGAGAAGTTTATTAAAATCTCTCACTATCACCGTATATTTGCCCTTCAGTTTTGTAAATATTTGTTTTATTTCTATTGGAGAATATGTTATAGGCTTATAGACCTTGGGATGTTTACATGTTCTTGGTGAAATTAATATTTTATCATTATCATGTTTCTTTTTATATATATGTCAGCGTATTTGTGTTTGTGTGAGTGTATACTTGTGCACACACTCTAATAGCCATTGTCTTTTAATTTGCACAATAGCTGGGTTAAAATGAACGTAATTATGTACACGTTTGGGTTTAAATCTACCATCTTGCTATTTTCTCTTTATTTGTCCCCCTGCTCTGTTTTTTTTCCCCCCTCGTTCCTTTATCTTTAGGACAATTATGTGTGCATGTGTGTGTATTTAATTTATTCTTTGGGACAGTCATGTGTGCATATGTGTTTGTATGTTTATGTATTTAACTATATTTCCTCCTCTATTATTTTAGGAATTTTTTACTCTTTCATTATAGTGTTAGTGCTTAGCCAAGAGATTACAACATACATTTTAAAATGACCTATGTATACTATTCATGTGTACTTTTGGCTTATTCCTGAGCAATGTAAGCAACTTAGAACAATTTAAATCAAGTCACTTTCTCACAAATCGTATGCCTTTGAACTCCTATATTTAATTTGGTATATACTTTAAAAGAAACAAGACATAATCATTGCTTATACAGTCAATATTTATTTAGATTTGCTCTTTATTCCTCTGATTTTCCAACAGAGATAATTTTCTTTATGCTTCAATATTTTTTAGTATGCCCTTTAGTATGGCTCCTTAGGGATTAGTTCTTATAACTTTTATTTGTCTAACAAATCTTTAGATACTTTTGGTTTTGCTCATCAAGTTGCTTAGGAATAATTTATGTACAATAATTACATCTATTTACAGTGTATAACTTTTTGAATTTTGACAGGTATAGGAACTCACAAAAATAGCACTAAAAAATAAGGTAATAGAACTTTTACATCACCCCAAAAAGATTCCTCATAGCTCCTTGTTTCTCTCTGTGTCCCTGGGCCTAAGCTACCACTGATTGGAATTCTTCATGCCATATTAGGCTAGTTTTCATGTTACACAAATTATAGCTTTGTGTTTTTTATTTATCTGGCTCCAAATCCTTCTTCTGCCTCTTATATAATGGATCTACTCAGCAATCACGTCCTTTTTAATATAAAATTTATTTTTCTTTAAGGGAAAAGTTATTTTGGAATTTATATTAATGTATAATATCATCTTGGCTGGGCGCGGTGGCTCACGCCTGTAATCCCAGCACTTTGGGAGGCTGAGGCAGGCGGATCACGAGGTCAGGAGATCAAGACCATCCTGCCTAACAAGGTGAAACCCCATCTCTACTGAAAATACAAAGAATTAGCCAGGCGTGGTGGCGGGCGTCTGTAGTCCCAGCTACTCAGGAGGCTGAGGCAGGAGAATGGCGTGAAACCTGGGAGGCGGAGTGCAGTGGCACGATCTCGGCTCACTGCAAGCTCACTGCAATCTTGCACTGAGCCGAGATTGCGCCACTGCAATCCAGCCTGAGGGACAGAGCAAGACTCCGTCTCAAAAACTACTATATATATATATATATATATATGTATATATATATATACATATATATATAGTAAAATTTAGCAATTTGTTTTTGTGTCCTGTTTGATCCACATTGAAGATATTTTCTTTTGTTTCTATGTCTATTTGTTTAATTTGTTGGTTTTATATTTGATTGTTTCTTTAATATTCCTATTAAGTAATTGGTTACTTGCAAATAATAAATGACCAGATTATAAACATTTTATATTGTGTGTCACAGTTATTTACCAGAGATTCACAGTATTGGCAAGATTGATGTGGAATCTATGAAGTCTTTAAGGTTTTCAAAGTGTCTAAGAGGAAATCTATGTTTTAAAAATACAACAAATTTGTATTACATATGCTTTACAAGTAGTATCTAAAAAATGAGTCTTCTGGCCAGAAAACTATTCTTAATATCTAAACAAAAACACTATAGTTTTATAAATCTGTAATAGTATTTCATAAAATTCCAAAAAGATCCAGTATCTCTAAAAAGAAATCTTATTTAAGATTTTCTTTTTTTAATAAAAGGGCAAAAGATAGATGTCATATAAACTTCTATGGCAAGACTTATAGATAAAATATTTCATCTCAGAACCCTAGTGAGTACTCTTTCATTCATTCAGCAAGTATTTAAAATCACCTTCTGTTTTTCAGAAACTATTCTGTTAGCAGACAAAAGACACTGCCTTCATGAAACTTATATTCTAATTAGAGGAGATAGATCATAAACATAATTATATGCAAATTACATAATATTTATGAAAGAAATAAGTGCTACAAAAATAAAGCAACATAAAGAGAATGAAGGGAACTGGCAGAAGAATTGCAATTTAAGTAAAATTGCAAGTGGTAAGTCCTCATTGAAAAAGTAATATTTTTGAAGGGAAGGATTTATTTGTACTATAAAATTATAATAGGTAAGAAATCAGATTGGTAGAATATATGTTAGAGGCATTCTATTTTGATGGAAACTGGACCTATGCCTGTAACTTCAGTGGTCCAGATTTCCTTTGAAGTTTTTACATTAAGGAATAAGTACTTAATAATAGCAGCAAGAGACACAATATAAAATATTTATAATATGGTTATTTATTATTTGCAAATAACCATTTACTTTACAGGCATATTAAAGACACAATCAAATATAAAACCAACAAATTAAACAGACACCAAAACAAAAGGACATGTCTTCAATGTGGATCAAACAGGACACAAAAACAACAAAAATGAATGCATTCAGATTTGTGCACACACGTGTGTGGAGTAAGAAGACTACAACTGGTTTTATGACATTAACATGCAGTCAGGAAAACCTCTGATTTAGATTATAGGCTTGAGAGCAAAGGGCGGGAATGGTTTGGTCACTAACTTGCCTGATGATTAACTGACATAATCTTGTTCAACTTTTCTATTTGTGGGCAATTGTATATGTGGCCATTGAATTAAAAAATGAAAACTTGTGTTGTTTTGGTAAAATATGGAGCAGAAAAAAATTATTTCTACAGGACTACAGTAAAGACTAATATTTTACTTAACATATTTTATGAATACTCACTTTTTGACATTGGCAAGTGTTCATTTCTTACCACATTCTTGAGCAAAATAATATATCTTTTTTTAAAATAAATGAAAATTAACCTTATTTTACATTAACTCAAACTTTGAACCTTTTTATGGCAAATCCCCCATACATAACTACTCCAGCTGACACCTACTTCATAAGAAATATTCATTGAGTTCTGTTTGAATACCATATATCCAGTGAACAAGTGAGTGTCCTCATTATTCATGAATCAGATAGCACCCCAAGTGTACCCAGCATTAAATTGCTTTTGAACCATCTGTAATCTCTAGAAATGTCTCCTTCCAAAATGCATTTTGCAGGGAAACTCAATTTGAATTCTGCATTTACTCTAGCAGCACACAAAAGTCTATAGATAGGCTTGAAGGTCATTTTGACATTGTTCCTTTAAATAAAACTTTTCTATATTTATGGAACAAAACCCAGGAATGTTCTGCATGTCACAGGATAAGAGGATAGGATGCCAGATTGGTCCTTTTCTGAATAATAATAAAGCAAACCCACCCTTCCTTTAAAAATAGATGCTTGTTCTTTCTAAAACAGAAACAACATACAGCTTTGAAAGAGACAAGCAGAAAGCCATGAAATGAGTCATCAGCTGTGTTAGGTTACAGTGGGTTTATCTATGACTGTGTGTGAAAAACCACTCACAAGAAGTCAGCAAAAGTGCAGCCAATTGCTGAGAGCTAATCATTCCGGGTTATTTTTGGAGGAACATGGTGTTTGTAGGTAGCATTGACAGTTACCAATTATTGCCTCTACCTGGCAAAATGCATGGGTTTGGAACAGTTATCATGAAGGTGTTCTCAGCAAGAACTATATTTAAACTGCTGACGCCAGTAATTGTGGATAGCTCACCCAATCCTGAATTTGATCTTAAGTGTTTTACAGTATGCAGACAAATACACTTAACTGGGGCTTTCATCGTCCTCAAAGTGTGCCTGATAAACAGCTTGCACCAAAATCCATATTTTACAATGTTCCTTTAACTGTCTAATTTCTGTTGAGTATCATGGTATTGAAAGGAACTCTTTTACTATGGTTGCTTCAGAAATATTTAGGTGTAAGATCCTATAATCAAATCACTTATAATACTCATATAAAGGCACCCTGGTGCATAATAATATCTATATTTGGTTTTACATGGATAATTTATAGCTATTGAGATGTAATAATAAACTTGCCTTGGGAAATATAACCAGGAAAATGAATGCATTTGTTTTATTTCTGTTGATTACCTTGAAGGTGCACAATATAAATGAAAACATATTGTTGGTATCTTTGCCTTTATGGGGGAAAAAACCTTCCTTGTTTGAGGTTGTTGTGGTGATTATTGCTATTAAGAACACGTCAAAGAAGATTGGTACTTTTTGTTCAGACTTTCTACTTCCAATTTTCCCAGGGTACAAATAAAATTTAAAGGGAAAGAACTAATAAATTATAGGCACAGCATGACTACAAAGGAAACATGTAAGTTCAGTATAAAAAAATAATGAATTAGTTCACAACATCAGTAGAGTGGAGAGCAAACAATTACTGACTGCACCTCAGTGTCTCTGACTCATTTCCACCCATGCCTACCCTCTAGGATCAGTGAGAGCAGTACTATTTTCCTCTTTTTTAATCTCCTTATTGGCTAAAAATGTACTACATTTTACAATGACTCTCAAGAGTCTTTATTCTAACTTTATAGGAGAAAGGTTTCCCAGATATATATAATTGTTTATTTTGATGAAAAGTACTTCTATTTCTGTTCATTTGGATTTTAGCTGACAAAACAAAGTAAATTTGGAAAAAATACATGGAACTATAAAGAGGAAGTTTTAAAATAAATGATTTCCATAAAAGGATGATCTCCATTGCCTAAAGGATTTTAAGTACACCAAAGAAGTTAATAATTACAATAGTTGATTCTGTTGACTATCATAAATGACACTAAAATGTGGAGAACAACTCTGACTAGGTTAACATTATTTGATTGGTTATCTTACCCTTGTTCAATTCTTTTTTTTGCCTATGGTTTTGTAATTTATGAAGTTGAAAAAATAACAATTACGTTAACTTATTTTGCTGTTGATTTTGGAATAAGTTAGTTGCATATGTTAAAATGGCTTTCTTGAAGAATGAATGTAGCAGCCTACTGCTGCAATAAAGATGTCCCTGGGAATTGTCATTTTTTCACTGTAAAGATAACACAAGATGTTATCTTGGTTCTAAAGAACACATAGTTTCTTTAATAGGAACTATTTTAAAGTAACCCTTATTCAGCTGCTGGGATTGTATTACATTCCAAATCAAATCTTGCTAATGCTTTCTCATCAGATAGAGTCCTCCTGTCCTTATATTGTTAATGAACGAACATACTGCAGGAGTCTCTGAAGAGCCTATGAATCTTGGTTTGTATAGGGGGGATTTTATACAATAAAGTCTCTTGTCTATTTTAAACAAAAATAAGAATGTGGTCTGCTTAATATAGAAACTAATGTGTAAATTTCTGAGCAGCTGAATTCTGTATCAATTTAGCCATCCACTCATTAAGGAAACAAACTTTTTCATAAGAGTGAATCAAGTATTTTCTCAATTCTTAGTATTATCATTCAGATATGCAATTTTTCTATAATGTATTTTATGAGCAAGTTGTCTTTGTCCAAAAAGTCTGAGATAAAAAATAATTTTATATTTTGCATTACTTAAAATACTACCTGATATGGTTTAGATCTATGTCCCCACCCAAATCTCATGTCAAACTGTAATCCCCAATGTTGGATGTGGGGTCTGGTGGAAGGTGATTAGATCATGGCAGTGGTTTCTCATGGTTTAACACTACCCCCCTTGGTGTTGTCTTGGAGAGAGTGAGTTACTGTGAGATCTGGTCATGTAAAAGTGTGTAGCACTTTCCTTCCCTCTCTCTTCTTCCTGCTCC
Source organism: Pan troglodytes (assembly GCF_028858775.2). NCBI lineage: Eukaryota > Metazoa > Chordata > Mammalia > Primates > Hominidae > Pan > Pan troglodytes. Next base: position 152,627,978 of record NC_072403.2, on the reverse strand, counting down.
ATCCATGTAAGACGTGCCTGCTTCCCCTTCACCTTCTGCCATGATTGTAAGTTTTTTGAGACCTCCCAGCCATGCTTCCTGTACAGCCTGCAGACCTGTGACCCAGTTAATCCCCTTTTCTTTATAAATTACTCAGTCTCAGTTACTACCTTATAGCAGTATAAGAACTGACTAATACACTACCAATCTACAACTGGATCACTCAAACATTTCTGCCAGCAATGTAAAATGGACAGTCCCACTGACAGTTTCATAACAGTCTGTTTGTTTAAATGTTAAACATGTTAAACAACTTGTTAATTTTTGCAAGTTCAAATGTTAAACAACCAGTTTCATAAAAGGTTAAACAAGCTGTATTAGTCTGTTTTCGTGCTGCTGATAAGGACATACCTGAGACTGGGCAATTTATAAAAGAAAAACGTTTAATGGGATTTACACTTCCACATGGCTGGGAGGCCACACAATCATGGTGGAAGGCAAGGAGGAGTAAGTCAACTCTTACATGAATGGCAGCAGGCAAAGAGAGAGCTTGTGCAGGGAAACTCTCATTTTTAAAACCATCAGATCTCGTGAGACTCATTCACTATCACGAGAACAGTGCAGGATAGACCCGCCCCCATGATTCAATCACCTCCCACTGGGTTCCTCCCACAACATATGGGAATTGTGAGAGTTACAATTCAAGATGGGATTTGGGTGGGGACACAGCCAAACCATATGACATACTAATAATACAGCCCAGTAATCACACTCCTGAGTGTTTATCCTAGAAAGATAAAATCTTGTAGATAGGAAAATCTTTATACAATGTACTCAGCAGCTTTCTTTGCAAATCCCAAACTAGAAACCACCCATGTGTCCTTCAGTGAGTGGATATGGATGGATTTAAAGAGGCATGGTACAGTCATACAATGGAAAACTACTCCGCAATATAAGAAACAAATAAATTATTGAGATAAAAACTTGGATCAACTCAAGGACATTATGCTCAGTGAAAAAAATCTCAAAAATTGCATAGTGTTGCATGACTCCACTTATATCATATTCTTCAAATGACGGAAATACAATGATGGAAAATGATCAGATAGAAGTTGCCAAGAGTTAGGATTGGGATAAGGATGTGACACAAAAAGGTAGCAAATGGGAGTTTCTTTGTAGTGATCAAGCAGTCTGACAGTGGTGATTACATGAATTTACCCATACAATAAAATTTCATAGTACTACATTCCTGGACCACACACATACTCTCTCTCTCTCTCTCTCTCTCACACACACACACACACACACACAAAGTGTATGTAACAACCTATGAATTCTGAAAAAATCTGTAATTTAGTTAATCATTTTGTACCAATGTTGATGTCCTGGTTTTGAAATGAACTCTGGGTAAGTACAACATTATCATTGTAAAAATGTGGGTGTAGGGTCCAGGGACTCTCTGTACTGCTTTTGTCACTTCTTGTGATTCTTAAATTTTTCAACATGAAAATTTAATCTCTATATTACCAAGATGGTATGAAAGTTTGCAATTGCTTATTAAGTTGCAGGCATTAGCTATTTTATACCTGTAAAAGAAGAATTGTTTTATCCCCATTTTATGATTGAAGAACTTAAAACTCACCAATATTTTTTTCATAAAGTCACACACATAGGAGCTGGGCCTATGAACAAACCCTGAATTTTTTCCCCAAATTTGTACTATTTTTAGTCTTTCCATTCTACTCAATTGTCTCCTATTGTCACTAAATGTTTCTTTCTTTCTTTCTTTCTTTCTTTCCTTTCTTTTCTTTTTTTTTTTTTTTTTTTTTGAGACGGAGTTTTGCTCTTTTGCCTAGGCTGGAGTGCAATAGCGCAATCTTGGCTCACTGCAACCTCTGCCTCCCGGGTTCAAGCAATTCTCCTGTCTAAGCCTCCTGAGTAGCTGGGAATACAGGTGCCCACCAATACCACAAGCTAATTTTTGGTGTTTTTAGTGGAGATGGGGTTTCACCATGTTGGCCAGGCTGGTCTCAAACCTCTGACCTCAGGTGATCCACCCGCCTCAGCTGTCACTAAATATTTCTAAGCGTGGTGAAACTCATTTTACCACTTCATATCTAATTGGTTATCTAAGGCTTTCCTTTCTTGTCTTCCACGATAATTCAAATATAACATGTTCAAAGTTCTTTCTCAAATTTGGAAGAGGACTCAAATGCTCCAGACCTATACATCTGTCAGTTATTATCCAGAAGATTAGTAAAATCAAAGATCCCCATCTGAATTTTTTAAGAAGTGCTGCAAATAGTAGATCTGAAAATGAGCCATGGTCTCCTGAAAACAATTCAAGACACTGCCGCAATATCATCAATAATGTTCTTGAAAGCAGATTTTATTGGATGATCAAAATGTTAAGTTTTATGTATCATTCTATAACTTTTTTAAAAATAAAAGTTTTCATTGCTCAAAATCCTTAAAAATAAGTCAAGTACTTCATACATGTTGCAAAACAGTTGATAAATCATATTCTCCTATAGTGGTATTCTAAATATAAGGCATTTCAAAAATACTCACCTTGGCATAGCATAAATAGGGCAGGCAAAACATCTGTGTACCATTAAAAAAATTGAAGAATATAAAAACGATGACAGGATGGGCCATACAGTAAAACATTATGCACAGCATATTTAAACTAAATGCTAATATTGAAAATACAATACTTAATTATTCCATATGAGTATTTTGAGCCTTAAAACTAATGTACCTATAAAGGTGTGCTGGGTTTACATGTGAACATCCCAGTTTTTAATAGAATTTTGCTATTTAAATCTTGATGGACTTGTTAAAAAGAACTGTTAGGAAAATAGCTATGTCTAAGTTAAAAATAAAAACATCTAGTTGTATAAAATCTTTAAACACAAATTTTACTTAATGATGCAACATTAAAAATAAACAAATTTGGCACTTAACTTTAAAAACAGTTTAGTTATTGATGAATGCAAGAGTTTTAGCATGCTCATTATTTAGTTTTTAATCAATCCAAGTGTTTGTTCAAACTCATTAGTAAAGATTATTAAATGTGTTTTCACTACTTTTAATTAATCATTGATTGCTTTTGAGAAATATTTGATTTGGGGAACAGGATAGTTGTCTCATTTGAATTTTGTTACCAGTGGGCTAATCTACCTTTGTTTGTCATGTTATTTTTCCAAGGATAACCCAACACAGATAGTCACTTTCAGATCCCTATTTGTTGCTCCTATGCTAGATAATTAAATAACAAAAGACAGGAAAATTTAACCTAGATGTAGAATATGGGCCTTTGCAACACTATATAGAAGGCCTAGAAGTTAATTGAAGTCATCCCTTTAACAATTATTTCATTTAATGAAAAGAAATAGAAACATTTAAAAGAAAGATCACATAATGGGTAAATAACCTAACATGATGTGGTAGAAAGCTAGCATTATATACAAAAGCTATAATGATAAAGAATTAGGTAAAGAAAGAAACCAAATAGATCATCAGTGTCTATTCTCAATGGATTCATGGATGATCTTCCTCCTTCTGCTTTCCTTTTCCTTTCTTTTATCTCTTTTATCAGTCATTTGCATGTATATGTGTGTGCATGTGTGTTGTTTGTTACCACAATACCAGGGGTTTGGTCTAGGTCCTGCTGCTTGCTGCACAGAAAGCCAATCACTGAGAAGACAAATATTGCCAAGGGAGAAGGCTTTAATCGGGTGCTGCAGCAAGGAGATGGGAGTTCAGTCTCAAATTCATCTCTCTGACTGATTAAAACTAGGGTTTTATACAGCAGGGAAGAAATGTAACAATGTTTAAGAAATCAGGAACTAGGGAGGGGCAAGGAGTTATCTGGTATGGTGATCTAGTGAATTTCAGTTCTTCAATACTTTTTTGAGAGAACTGAATATCCTTTCCTGAGGAAGGAACTCAGATAAAGCAAATACAAGTCTGAAGCTTTAACAACAGAAGGGTCAATTTCTATGTTTATCCAAAAACCACTGTCTATGGGACTAATATGGTTACATAATACCTACGAGATATAATTGCTTTATCTGCAAAAAGAAGGCAGTAACACAAACTATCTTACTTTGCCAAGGCTACCATAACAAATATAATATACTGGTGGCTTAAACAGCAGATATTTATTTTCTCACATTTCTGAATGCTGGAAGTCCAAGATCAATGTATTGGCAGATTTGTTCTCCTGAGGCCTTTTTCCTTGGCTTGCAGACAGCTTCCCTCTTGCTATGTCCTCACATGGCCTTTTCTTTGTGCACACGCATCCCTGATGTAAGAACACAGGTAAATTTGGATTAGCATCCCACCTTTATGACCTCATTTAACCTTAATTACCTCCTTAATCTCCAGTTTCAGTCACATGAATGGTTAGGGCTACAACGTATGAATTTTGAGGGGACACAATTTAGTCCATCACACAAACCTTGAAAGATTTTTTTTCCAGAAGTTTATACTTCTTTTAGCAAGACACCTCAACAAATGAGCTGGCATGATTTATATTTTTTTCTTGAGGAATTATAATGAAATGGTAAGTTGTAAAATAGATTAGTAGGCTTATCAGTTAGCTCTTGGTGCATAAGAAAACAACCCAATACATAGTGGCCAGAAACAACTATTTATTTAGCTCATAATTTTATGGTTTGCTATTTGAGCTGGACTCAGCTGTGTAATTCATCAAGTCTCGGCCAGGCTTGGTTGATCTCAGCTAGGCTTGTTCAGGCATATGCAGTGAGCTGATGGATTGGCTGGGGCTGGGAGGCTTATCATAGCCTTGTCTGGAATGGCTGGGATCTGTGGGGTCTCTCTCCATGTGGTCTCTCATCTTTCAGCACATGAGTCCAGGCTTGTCCACATGGATGTGAAAGAGTTCCAAGAACCACAAGAGAAAAAGCTCCATGTGCAAGTTCTTTTCAAGTCACTGCTTGTTTAACATTTGTTAATGTTCTTTTGGTCAAAGAAAGTCTCACAAGTCTCACAAACAACCCAGATTCAAGGGGTGAAGAAATAGAAGCCATGTGATGGGAAAATCTGCAATATCCCAATGTAAATATGTGATGACTGAAAGAGAAAGAATCTGTGGCATTTTAAATAAACTATCACAGAATCCCTGATCAATAGTCTTTAACAGAATGCTTCTGATCATCAATCAGGATGTCTGATCAAACCATGGAGTGCTAAGATCATAGAACTTACATCAATGGAATTATGTTCTGTAGTTATTTGGGATAGATAGGTAAACATACACAGAACAATGTGTTGTTGCTTTAGGTGTATTTTCTGAGGGCTTCTCAAAGAAAAACACTATTTGTCTATCCACTCTCTGGCCTCCTACTTCCTATTACCAGTATAATAGGTACAGAAAGTAGACTGATAATATAATGGTTTTGAGATCATCTTTGTGATAATATTAAAGTGTTGGGAACCTAACCCTAGGAAACCAACACCTGTATACAAAGCTCTACTCATTCAAGAATAAGATTTCTAAGTCTTAACATATGTGGTTTATATTGCCACATTTTTCTTTTTATTCTTTATTCCTTTCATAATAAGTAAGTGTTACATATTGCCTCAGAAGAGATTCAAATTCTGGAATGAAAGAAAAGAGTTACATCTTGATGTTTTACTTTAAAAATGTTTCTTGTGGTTAGTACTCAGAAGATACAGAAATATGTGATCAGTCAGAACAGATTTTTGTCTTCCCCTTGGATTAGAAATGGGTCTCCAAGTTCTGGAAGGTTTCAGTAGAGTTTTCATCTATACTTGGAATCTGAAAACAGAGGACATCTGTGACATAATATCCACTGATGAAGTCTGGAGAATAGACAATGTACCAGAGCATCTCTATGCCCTGTATGTGGGTAGCAGAATAAATTTTAATGTTCAGTATGTAGGCAAATGGGCCAAGGGCACCTCTTCCGAGTTTCAGTATGCTTCGGATGAGGATTACACCCAGCTGGGGCATAGACTTCATCGAGGAAGATTAAAGGACTTATAGAGGCTCTGCAGCTGTTATTGAGGGACAACAAAACACCTACCTTCAGCCATTGAAGCTGATTGCTCAAAGAGGAAAGGACAGATTCTTGCAGATGTAGCTTAAGCAGGTGAAGACTAGGGAGCAGAAGCCCCTACCAGAGCTTTGAACCTAGGAGCATAAATATCCTAGTCCTCATAGTCCTCAATGAGAAGTTGTATAGCTTGAACCATAGACCTTTTTACTAATTTTAACAATAATTTATCAAGGTGAAATTCACATACCGCAAAATTAAACATGAACAATTCAGTGGCATTTAAAGTATGGTATCTAGTTCCAAAACCATCATTTCCATCACTGGAAATTAAAACCATTACCCATCAATCAGTTTCCATTCCTTCCTGCACCCAGCCCCTGGAAACCACCAATTTGTGTTCTGTCTCTATGGATTCATCAGTTCTGGATATTTCATATACATGAAATCATAAAATGTGTAACTTTTTGTGTCATGCTTTTTTCACTTAACCAATTTTGGAGGTTCATTCATGTTACAGTTTGTACCATATATATCAGTACTTCATTACATTTCATGGCTGAATAATATTCCATTGTATAGGTATATCGAAATTAGATGATCAATTCTTCCATTGGTGGACATTTGGGCTGTTCTACCTTCTGAGTATTGTGAAAAATGCTGCTATGAAAATGCGTGTACATGTACTTGTGTTAGTACCTGTTTTCAATTATTTTGTGGATATACACTAGAGAGAAATTGAGGAATCATGTCATCATAACTCTATGTTTAACTTTTTGAAGAACCACAAAACTCTTTTCCACAGTGGCTGAATTATTTTGCATTTCTACTAGATCTTTCTTATTAAGCAGCTATTTCTAAAGACCTTGAGAATATTATGTTTAATTTACTTTTCTATTCAGAACTGATGCATACTAATTGCACATATTTATGGAGTACAATGTGATGTTTTAATGCAAGTATACATATTATAATGATCAAATTACTATATCCATCACATTGAAAACGAAATAGATAAAGTTGATGATCATAATTATCTCAAATATGACTCATAGAATATGGACGTAAGTTGAACATTTTTAACACTGACACCAGTATCTGTCAATCTGTATCTCTTCATCTGTCATCTATTAATTTGTCATCTATGTATCTATCACTCATCATCCATTTATTGATCTGTCTACATGCACTATTTATTAGAGGTGAAATAATAAGAAAGTTGCTTTACTACATAAAACAAAATAAACATTAATAAAAACCTGTATCACAACATAATACTACTGAGAAAATTCCTAGAACTTGACTAAAAGGTATATTAAGAGGCTGATAAATTTTTGTCAAATCCTCTGACGACAACTGGTAGAAAATGCTCTTTGAATCTGAAAACAATCATTGATTCTTGAAAAACCCCAATTTCATAGAAACACTCCATATAATTTTTCTAAGCATTTTAAGAAATTTAGATTTATGCTGCATCTATAAAAATATCTTTGTTTAGTTCAGACAGGAGATTTTTTAAAAGTACCAACCAGTAGTTACTTAAAAAATAATTTTAGTAAACTACTTTATATTCATAGTCTCACTTACACTGTGAAACTTCAATGAAACAGTGACGAGCATATTTTTTTGTATATACACAAGCTGATAACAAAATTTCTTTCTTCCTTACTCATAATCTTATGTCCTGTTCATTTTTTCCTTTAACTTAGGTGGCAGTAAAAAATGTTTTCCAAATATGGCTATTTACTGAAATAATAGAGTAATTAGTTTGATTAAATTGATGACCAACTCAGGCAAACAAATTCTGTCAACACAATCTGTTTATTAACTTAGGGAATATTTATAAATTAATGCAAATCATGTCCAAATGCAATAATTTATGTAGATAGATCCCTGGCCAACCATGAAAAGCTAAACAACTTTTTGGAATATGCTTAGAAACCAATTAAAAGATAAATTTGACAAAGAGGAAAGAAAGTCAGTCATGGATAAGAATCCGATTCGTGTACATTAATTTCTTTTACGAAAGATGTGCAACTTGATTTGAATCTGAAAACATGACTGACAAGGAAAACAGATGTGGGAAGCAAAATAATAGCCCACCAAAGTTGTCCAATCCTAATCCTCCCACCTGAATCCTGCTAAATGTTATGTCGTGGCAAAGAGACTTTGCTGACGTGATTAGGGTAATGACCTTAACTAACCTGGAGTAGCTGGTGGACCCAATCTGATCACTATGAGTCCTTTAGAAGTGGAAGATGGGGCAGGAGAAGACAGTCATATTGATGCCAGGTGAGATGAACTTGACTCATCATTGCTGACCTTAAAGGGGGATGTAGGTCAAGGAATATGGGAAGCTTCTAGAACCTGGAAAAGGCAAGGACACAGAGTGTCCCCTGGAAACTCCAGAAGGAAGTGGAACGATGCTGACACCTTAGTTTTAGCCCAGTGAAACCTATGTCAAACTCCTGATCTAGAGACTTGTAGAATAATAAGGCACTAACTTTGTAGTAACTTGTTCCAGTAGCAACAGAAAACTAATACTTCAAATAAAACAGCAGTGAGTCAAGAGTGCAAATTCTAAGTTATGCCTTCTTTGTGGCATTATATTCATTATGTAACTACTTTATTTCCATTATAACACTCTAATAAAAGTAACAGCATTCGCACATCCAAGGTTTACCCCTGTAAAAAAATTAACAAAATAAACAAACTAGAGAAACCTGTTAATGTAAATAAAGAAAATAAAAACAATCATAAATATAATACATTGTGCAAAATTGCTTTCATGATTAATTTGCTAAAGTTGAAAACATCAATGAAATGGATGATTTTCTAAATAAATATGTGATTTTATATACTACACAGAGAAGTCAGTGAATAAATAACTGACAATAACATTGAGAAACTTCTAAAAATGTTTATTAATTTTTACTGAATTATTTTATTTTCTCACAGAAAGGAATTAATTGGCATTTTATAAACTGTTCAGGTCATAAGAGATAAGAAGGTACATAAATCATAATATGAAAAAATAGATATGAATCCTATAAATAATTAGCATGGAAATAGAAGCATGAGTTAACAATTATCAGTATACTAATTTTCAAAAAGAAGTATAAAGACAATCAATATAAGCAGACTACTTAAATAATTTATAATATAAGTAAGTTAAATAAATACATTTCATTCTCATACAGTTTGACCAACTTGATTGGATATGCTAGAACACAAATTGGCATTCAAAAATGTTATAAGGAAAATTAACAAAAGATGTTTTATTTTCAAAGTAAATACACTTTAAACAAAATACATTATAATGAATGATGGAATATCAATATCTATTAAAATTATCAACTTGAGGAAGATGTCTGTTATTATCACTATTTGTAAGATTCCTTTTGAAAGTTATGTTTCATGAATTTCGAATAAAACAGAAATAAGAGAGCTACAGTGGAAGAAGACTAAAAGACCATTATTTTATGCAATGTGTATATGCACTAAAATACCAAGGAAATAAATTGAAAAACTTTGGACACAAAGAATAATTTAGTACAATGCCTGATAATAGGAGGTCCATGAATAGGTTTTCTGAGGCAGAAAATACATTGCTAATATTGCCAAACAGAAAAACACTCAAAAGTCTTGTCTATAGGAAAAGGGATGTATCTTTCTTACAATACAACAGAAAAAAATTATATAGAAAGCAATATCATGATGCTTTTTTTTCTTCACATACAGGATTTTTGTTTGTCACTATTAAACATCTGAATTTTAAACAGATTCTTGGACTGGCAGTTCCTATCCATCAGCTTTTCAAGAACTACTACCTTCAAGTTTTCCCAGTTCAAACTTTGAATTTTCTAGTGAAGACATCGAGAGTATAAATAAATTGGCAAATCTTTTTATGACCTTTTAATGACTTTTTCAAAGCTGCATGGGATCCATTTATTAACTGCTTCTTTCAGGAAATCTCTCTGCACCTCTTGGGTGGGAACCTTCATCATCTTCTGGATTTGGCAACCTGTTGGTGCTGAGAATAAGAGGTCTTCTGTATCTGATTGTTGTATTTTTTTTTTTTTTTTTTGTAAAACTAACACAGAATAGACAAATCAAATAGCCATTGGTAGTCTTGACATTGACGTGAACTTCAGGTATGGTCTGCCATTTTTTGGCCGTGAAACACATTTTGTCACAAGTAAGATTCATGCCATGGACGTTAAGCAGTTTTTATCCTGAACATCCTCAGTAATTAGCTTGAACTTACTAAATACAACATCATTCTTCAGATCAGAAAGGCTCACTTCAAAGATAGTACCCTTGAGATCATTAGATAAAATGTAGGTTCCTCAAGTCCTGGTGGCAAGTGTTTTTCTAATATTTCTTATATTGAACATAGCTAGTGCTTTCATGCCATACCAGTCTTTCTTAGAAAATGGATCAAGCTGTTTCTTCTTGGCTCCCTTTTGCCACCATTTGTAAGGCATTTGTTGTTGCAACCACTGTGCTGCCACTCCTTATGTCATAATTTTTTCAAAATGTTTATTATAAGATTTAATTAATCCATTAAATTCATAGGTTAATTCAGTCCTAATAATTAGCCTGTGGAGACACTCTGGCTACTCAATAACAAGTTTCTTAACATTTAGCCATATTCTTGACAGAAGTAACAGAGCGTTATCAAGACATAATGAGTTTTAATGGAAAATTATAAAATAAACTTCATTTTTTATATTCTTACTGTATTGAAGAGTATAAGTCAAGTCAAGGTATTCTCCCACATGATGACTACCTGTTTTTGGCTAGAAAGCTCCAATATTAAGCCTTCTAATTAAGACTGGATAAGTTACATGTTATGGGCTGAATGTGTCACCCCACAATTCATATGTTTAAGCCCTAACTTCCCATGTGATGGTATAGTGAGATTGGATCTTTGGAGGGTAATTATGTTTAGATGAGGTCATGAGGGTGTTGCCCTTATAAAAATCAATGCCCTTAAAAGAGGAAGAAACACAAGATCTCTCTATCCTCACACATACACTGAGGAAAGCCTGTGTGAGGGCACAGCAAGAAGGCAGCTGAAGTCTGGAAGCACGCTCTCACCAGAGACAACATCTACAGGCATCTGGTTATTGGACTTCACAGCCTCCGGAACTGTGAGAATATATCTCTCTTGTTTAAGCCACACAGTCTGTGGTACTTTGCTATAGCAGTCCAAGCAAACTAAGATATTAAAGACACTACAGGCTGGGCATGGTGGCTCATGCCTGTAATCCCAGCACCTTGGAAGACCGAGGCGGGCGGATCACGAGGTCAGATCGAGACCACGGTGAAACCCTGTCTCTACTAAAAATACAAAAAAAAAAAAAAAATTAGCCAGGAGGGGTGGTGGGCGCCTGTAGTACCAGCTACTCGGGAGGCTGAGGCAGGAGAATGGCGTGAACCCGGGAGGCGGAGCTTGCGGTGAGCGGAGATCGTGCCACTGCACTCCAGCCTGGGCGACAGAGCGTGACTCTGTCTCAAAAGAAAAAAAAAAAAAAACAAAAGAAAGAAAAAAACACTACAGCTTATAAAATCTCATTCTAGATGCTAATTTGGAATACATGCTTCATTCCTGCCCTCTTCCCAGCTCAGAGCCATCTCTGCAGGTTAGATCTTTTAGTTAATCATCTCATCACTTTTTCAAAACTATTTTAAACAATAGAATATAGTAAGAAGCATGACCTCTCTAAGCATGACCTTCCTATTGATACCAGGATTCTTCCTGCCTCTAGCTTTGGTTGTACCATGTTTTATTTCTGACACTGGGTTGTACTACCATGAGATCTAAGATCATTTTGATAGGTCAGTGGAATTTTAGTTTTTCAAAGTTTTGTTTTTTTTGTTTTTTTTTTAAACAAGAGGTGAGAAAAGAATGTTTTACCAACAGAAAAAGTATGATAAGCCCAGTTTTCTGTCTGGAAGAGACACAATGTTTCTAAGTTAGTAAGAATTTGGGAGTACATTGCTTCTTTTTATCTTTGAAATCATCAAGCAACATAATGTACTGGGAGTCAGACTACAATTTCTACTAGAAAACATATTTGCATTTTAGCCTGATTTTTCTGCATGCAAAAATGTCATAAGTTTTAAGTAATAGTTTCCCTTTTGTAATTTATCATAACTCTCATTTAATGTGTAAGAAGAACAATCTTACAGTAAATAAAGTAAATATTAACAAAGGTTTATTTTGCAAAGGTTTACTTGTTGAAAAACATTCTTAAACCAGAGTAGCAAATAAGTACCATCAGGCCAAACCCAGCCCTCATTTATTTTTGTAAAGAAGTTGTATTGGAATACATCACAAATTCATTAATGGGTTGTTTATGGCAGGTTCATGCTACAACAGCACAGTCAACTATTTGCTGCAGAGACCATGTGTCTAGAAAAGTAAAACATAATTACAATCTGATGCTTTGTGGAAAAAAAGTATGTTGACATCAATCTAAATAATATCTGATACTGCATTCAATGATTTTGGAAAACTTAAAATATATGCATTCACATATTTATTTAAAATGAAATACAATAGAGCAGATGAATACTCCATATGTTTGTCAAATGATATTTTGTAAAACAATCTTATGTTTCTACTGTTTCTGGTAAAGAGCAGAGTTGTCATTAAACATGCAACATTGAGAAACTACATCAACAGCCTGTTGCCATTTAAGTAATGTATTTCAGATATATATTAGGTGACAAAATAGTTTTATATAATTATCTTTTGTTTCATTTTTGAGGTTATTGGAAAGAAAAAATCCTTTAATGTTCATTTCAACCTCCAAGTATAAATAAAAATATTAATATTTTTAAAACCCTATATTTTTATAATTTGTTTACAGTGTGAATAAATGTATGAGGACAAATATTGGCTTAAAAAGGGTACTGTTGTGTGCACTATTAAAATCAAGTTTCAGTCAGACCTGTATAAAGCAGTTGAATTGTCATAGAAGATTTTAGTTTAGAAGCCCACCATAGTGACAGAGTTATCTTTTTAAATTTATTGTTCTTTTAGTGTATTGCTTGGAATATTTGCATAAAAATAAGTGTTTTATTTCTTGGTTCATCTGCTTCTACAAATGTCATATTCTCATGATTATGATGCCCCAACTAGAAATTATAATGACATTAGAAACTGATTATGACTTCTGAATGAGACAAGCTGGAGGACCAGGCTAAATATACAAGTAATGAAAAGAATGTGTTTTCATGCAAAGTCTTGAGTATTATTAAAGAACAAAGGGAAAGGGAAACAAGGAAATGGGAAGATACAAATAAAAATAATGAGCAATTATATTCTGCTTACCAAAATTCCCCCTGCAGTTTCAATCAATGTCTCTGCTTTTGCTTTCTGTTCTAAAGAATTATGCTACTTCTGCTAAATAAATCCAGCATGATCCAAAGCAGCTGTGACTGTCTTTCTGTGATTAATTAATTAATTCTCACTATTTTTTAGTTTACCGTTTCATTGCATTGTTTTAAACACCCTACTTCAGCTTTTACTTCTTGTTCAATCTTGCAATGCATAAATGATTTCATGACAGAAATTTGACCCTTGACATTAGACTCCAAAGTTACTAAGGAGTCTCATATTCAAACAAACGCCCCACAAAGAGAGGAAGTATGCATGATGCAATACTTGTGTGACTTAGGCAGGTCTCTAAACTTTAGCTCTACTTTCTATAAAATGGGCACAAAAATGTCACCTAACCCAAGGAGTTGTTGGAGAATTAAATGAGACAACATATGCATAAAGTGGATAAGACAATGTGTAGCACGTGGTCAATGCTCAGTAAATGTTAACTAACACAGTCACAAACTTGTAATTTATATGCTTATTCAAACAATGGAACAACCATTACAATTATGGATAACTTCTTGACGTAAACATTAGAAAAAGCTTTATACTTATAATTACATATTTTGTTTATAACCACCAAATAATATTTTATGTTCGTTTAATACCTGCTTTTCTCTGCAAAGCTGATGTTGACTTGCTGTTGGCTATGTTAAGAAATCAGATCTACGTTGGAAAAGAGATGCTTGGCATAGACACCAGAATCCTCACATTGGACCCCCCTGTCATGGCAGTGATGAGGCAAGACCTGCAAAGAAAGCAGACTCAATGAGTGTCCCAGAGGTTCTGTGAAGAGCATTAGTTATTAGTTGATGTTGTATACCAGCTGCCTCCCAGTTAAAAATGGGTGAGCCTCTGAGAGAAAACGTGTTATATAGGTCTCTATTGAAAAGCCTCATTGGAATTAGATCTACTAAAACTAGTTTCACCCTATTTGCATGGCCAAGTTGATTACTCCCACCCAAAAAAAGGTATATTGATAAAATATTTCTGACTGAAACTAGCCTACATTAAATTTGCACCACCTATAACTAGACTACAGGAATGACCCCTTAATTAGTGTGTGCCCATCATCAGGGCTGCTACACTCAGTTCCATAGTCCATTATTATCTAAAAATAAAATATAACTAGGCCACCTCCCTCCACACTCAAAATCTGTTGGTGTTTGCACATACAAGCTAAAGCTCAACCTTCATAGCATCCATACAAGCTTCTTGCTCACCTGCACCTTGCCTTCTTCTCCAGCCTCATTTTTCAAGGCTCCCCAACCCTACCCTCACCTGTGCCCCTTGCTAGGAGCTTTTTCCTCTGAGAATCTCAAAGTATGGTACTCTGAGCTGAATTTACTTGGTGTGACTGAGGTTTCATCAGACTTATTTCTGTTTCAAAGCAGACAATGTTTCTCTTTATTACATTCAATAAACATTTATTCAATAAATGCATTTCAGTTTTCTTATTATTCTCAGTCATGAGGTGTTTCCTAATGACTTGCCTAAGACTTTCTTTTAAGAATTCAAATGCTTTTCTGGCAAGCCACCCCTTAAGGAAATGTAGAATTAAATCAAAAGACATTGCACACATTTCTTCATATACTAAAAGATGTTGTAGAGCAATAATATATTGTCTTTTTTTTAAACCATTCATAGTGTCTATCATAGAAATTTGCATCTTAATAGATGTTCAATAAACTTTTGAATAGTGATTATGGGTGAAGTATCACTTTGTTTCACTAGACTGATATAAACAAAACTTAGAGACTTAGATTCTCATCTATTAAAATGGATAGTAACTGTTACTTTGTTAGAAAATGTAAAAATTACAAAATAATTGAAAAAATATCCTCATATGCCCTAATATGTCAAGATATTGATTACTATAAGCAAGTAGCAAGTGTGGAGAGCTTGATACATATTTTGATTTATTCTCCTAAGCGTTTGGGCATCCTTGAGCTAGTATTTCTCTAGAGAGCAACAGTAAAGTGGGCAGCTGCTACTCATACTGGATCCATATAACAGCTTTCCCACAACTATGATACAAGTTTCTACATAATTGGATTTTTGGATGAGGTGACAATTACTTCCAAGTTTTTTGTCAGTTATTCTCCAGGGTGTTATTCAAAATATTGTATATAACAACTGGTACAATAAGTGCCAACCAATCAGAGCACACACCCATCCATTCAGAGCAGACAACAGCCATAAACAACCAGTGCAGCAACTTGGCTTGAGCCATTTCTTACTTTGCTGGAATTCTCATTAAAAACAGAAGCCATTTACCTTTCATGCACTAGGGCAGGGCTTCAAAATATACCTCTCTAAACATCAAGAGAAGAAAATTCGTCTTGGACTTTCTTCCCTTATTTTTTTTCTTCAAGCACAATAATCTGTTAAGAGCCGTTATTGTGACAGAAATTAAACTGGGACTGGAAAAATTGCTAGGCATGCTATATTTTAAGCAGGTAAAATTTTAACAGTGCATGTAAAAATGTAGGTTTTTAAAAATAGTACTAGGTTTCCATAGAATATGATCATTTGGCTAGTAAATTTCAGTTAGAGTAAAATAATGCCTTCTTTGGGAAACTTTAGCTTCATGCTACTAATTCTGTAATTTCCCTCATATATCTTCATTTGTTCCTGTAAATCAAGATAATTTCTGTGAACATTTTCAAAGAATTTCAAAAAATACATAGTAACTACTCTAAATATCCCACTACTTCTATTACATTATTGGTCTTCGTGTTTTTGTTATTGACACTGAAAAGTCATGAATAGGGCAAACTCAAGATGAAATTGTGCAGCAGGGGAATGGTATTTCATGACATAAATCAGGCTCCCTTCCCTGGCCTGTGCACTTTGACACACTTTCCCTCATTGCCGCCTACATCTGGACAATAGTTCATACACCTGATGTCTACATTTCTTCTCTTTTCCATGTACCAATGACGTGTATTCATACTTCTTGCAAGGCTCTGCTCACGAGCCTTGAGAAGAAAGTCATTCAAAAAT
Source organism: Pan troglodytes (assembly GCF_028858775.2). NCBI lineage: Eukaryota > Metazoa > Chordata > Mammalia > Primates > Hominidae > Pan > Pan troglodytes. The sequence continues at coordinate 152,611,550 of NC_072403.2, read as the reverse complement.
TTTAACATGGACAATAATGTATTTTTGTGTCCATGTTCTTCAACATGCTTATATTTTAACATGGATCTTATGGAGACATAGTGAGTATATTATTTTAAAAACCCCCATGGCTATTGAGAATTTCAGAGAGGGTGGCAATCAGTAAGAGAAAGAAATATTGCTATTTGAACATCCATTCACCCCCATAGTATATAAGGCCATGTATGTCTCTTAATTTTTGTTAAAGAGAAATAGACTTCTAGCTTATTATATTTTATAAGCATATGATATTTATTCATTTAAAACTCCTATTAATAGTGAGACAAAACCTCAGGTCAGGAAAAGGTCAGCATATTTTGAATCTTTCCATTGTGTTTTCAAAGGAAACTTCTAAGAATAATTGAAGGAATACAAGCTATGGAAACAGTCTTAGTAAATTTAGTTGAATATTTCCAGTTTTATTCATAAAATTCTTTCTCTTTTTTTGGTGAGGTGGTTCAGAATAAGAACTGTGGGACTGGACCCATTAAATTTATTTTATCACTTTTAATGCAAAGATTATTACTGTAATTTACATATCTCAGTAAGAGCCAAAAGCTTCCTGCTGTGGCTTTTTCCACCAATGTGCTACAAATTAACAACCCAGCTACATTAAAGTAAATGAAAAAAAAAGTTAATTCTTTTCAATATAAGGAAAATTATCTGCCCAGGGGACTATATAATTTCCTCAATAAGATTCCCAGAAACAAGAAAACAGAGTTTTTGCATAAACTACAATAATGCTTTACTCTCATGTAAGACAGTAACGTAGATCTTAAGAAAATGTAGTAAAATCTGTATTGATCACCAACAATAAAAGCATTAACTTTGAGGCTGTGAACCATGTCAAAGTTGCAAGAGAAAAAATATGAACCAACAATATTTTCAAATATCACTAAGGCCTTAGTAATATAGAAATTATTATAGTATGACTTTTCTTCCTTATTTCTCATTGGTATCAAAGCACCAACTTCTGGTAAACAACTAGCCCAATACTTCAATAAGGAGCTTCCACAAGGAAACACGATCTCTGGAAGCTGGGTTAAGATGTCACTACCCAAACTAGACCAGTGGAGTAATGAACACATTTTATGCCTTATGTCTTGATGGGAATCACTAGATCCCCCAATGATACTTGTGCCAATATCACTTCCAGGCTTTTCCATGATAACAGAAAAATAACTTCAAGGGTCTGTCAACAGTGAACCAGTCTCCCAATGACCTGTGCTTATTTCAGATACCATTTACACCCTTAATCTTGTTCCTACATCTTCACTAATTTGTCTAAACCCAGTAAAGATTATCCCTCAAATTTTACTTTGCTCTGCTCCCTTTTGAAGCCAAAGTCATTCAGTTAACTTTAGGATATACGATATAATGTAGTCAGTTAACTGATGAGTTGATTATATAAATGAGAGAATGGACAGTATTTGAAAAAACATACCATAATATTTCAACAAATTTTTGTTCCATATTTTCCCTAAGAGCTATTTGTTAGGACATATTTAATTTTAACTATTAGTTGATGCTAAATAATGTAAGAACATAATATCTAAAGTTGGGTATAAACTCACAGAAATTCTGTTACTCTACAATTAACATAATAGACTGTCCAAAAATAATATACAAACTCTCTGAATTGAGGTCATCTATTTTTTAATTAATACCTAATTTTGTTCACATACTGGGCTAGGCCTTAGGAAACAAAAACAAAATATATATTTTCCCTGAAGGATTTCACAGTCACCCTTATAAGAAACCATTTCAGTACCAACACATTCTTTTTATACTGAGAGATATTAACTACATCTTTGTAAAGACATCCTTACAAATATGTGTTATATTACTATTAATAAAACCAAAACAATATAATGAAATCTCAAACAACACTGAAGTGAAATCAGAGAGTGAAATAATCCAACTACCTGTAATCTTCCCTTTTGATATCTTATAGATAAGTATGGGTAATGTTTACCTGCATGTATCCTTTTGTCTTAAATATGCTGAATCACATTATACAAACTTTTCTATAATTTCCTCGTTATCCCATTTTATAGATGGGCAACAATAGATTTAACTTGTATCATTTAAACTATTTCACATGCAAGTCAATGTATTTAAACACATGGAAAAATTCAGTAGAGTTAATTTCCTTTCTCTATTGTGTTTAAAGTTACCCTGGCCATCAAAAAATCATTAATATATCTATCTTTAAAAATATTAATTCCACACCATTTATACTTGATATTTATTATGTATGTAATACAGAATAATTTGACAAATTAATTAAACATGTTTAAAGATAAGAAGATTCATTATCTTGAAATAGATTTTGAGGAATAAGGCAGATATTGTTAAAGGACTTTTATAGATAAAAGGAAACACAGTAAGAATGTGTCTGGTTCTCTACTGATCATAACTGATCATAAAAAGGAATATACACCAAAATGTTGGTGAACGCTTTTTTTTAAAAGAGGATAGCATTAAATTTTCTGCATCAGCTTTAAAAGCTTCATTTTATGTCTATAATTGTATTTATTCCAAAGAGGCATGTGTTTGTATGCGTGCATGTGCATGTATATAAATTCACAAATTTCTTCCAAAATTCATATACAGATGCAGTGTACCTAGATTATTTAAGACAATCTTGAAGGAGAACAAAGCTGAAGAAATTAAATTACCTAGATATCAATAATTACTATAAAATTTCAGTCTTTATGCTATTGGCACACTGATAAATTATTTGATCAATTGAAAAGAATAGGTAATCCAGAAAAAGACTCACTAATATATGATTATATAATCAATTCCAAGAGTACTGTAGAATTCGGTGACAGCAAGGGTGGTGGGCTTTTCAATAAATGGTGCTGGGTCAATTAGATAGCCACACGGGAAAAAATTAAAACTTGACCATTTATTTTATACCATTTACAGAAATTAATTAAAGGTGGAACACAGACCTATGATGAAAGTAAAACAATAAAGTTTCTAGAATAAAACATAGAAAAATATCTTCATAATCTTGGGGTAGGCCAAGATTAATAACTAGGGCACAAAAGCACTAACTTTGTCTCTTTTTAAAAAAAAAAGACTGATAAATTGGATTGCATAATTAAACTTAGCACTTCTGTTGAGCAAAACTGACCATTAAAAGAATGAAAAGACAAGCTGCTGACTTGCAGAAAATATTTGCAATATTATATCAAAAAATCATGTATCTAGAAATCAGTAATATAACAATAGGAAACCATATCTTAAAATTAGCAAGGGACATGAAAAGGCACTTATTAGACAATGAAAATATACATATGATTGATAAATATGTATAAAGGTGTTCAACATGATTACTCGTCTGAGAAATGCAAATTAAAGCCATAATGTGGTATCAATAGGTAACCACAACAATGGCTAATCTTAAAAGAATGCATAATTCTGTACTACTCAGGATTATCCAGAGAAATAAAACCAGTATTATGGTTAGGTAGCAAACTAGATGTAATATAGGATATATCACATACATCCCACAAAGAAATATCCTAGAATCATATATCCACAAAGAGATTTATAACAGTATATTGGCTTTGTGATTATGGAAACTGAGAATTCCCATGATCTTCCATGTCCAACTTGGAGATTCAGCAAACCCAGTGGTATAGTTCGAAGACCTTAGAGCCACAGAGCTGATGGTATAGATTCCAGTTCAAGTCCGAAGGCCTGAGAACCAAGAGCATCAGTGGCAAGTCGGATAGATGTCTCAGCTCAAGCAGTCAGGCAGAGACCTTCTTCCAATTTTTCTTCTACTTAGACTGTCAATGAATGGGATAACACCCACACTGGCGCCATCTGCTTTAGTTAGTTCACCAACCTAAATGCTAATCTCTTCCAGAAAAATTCTGAAGACAAATCCAGAAATAATATCTAACCAGATATTTGCACAACTTGTGGCCTACTCAAATTGACACATAAAATTAATCACAACAGTCCACCTCTTGTAAACTTGGCACTCATACACATGCCATTAAACCATACTTAGTCTCTAATGAAAATAATAACAAGGTCAAAATTTCACTTAACATGATACAACTATCCACAATACAATCCAAAACATGCCACCCATTCCCCAGAAGTGGAGGCAAAATCCTTGAGTGATGTTTACTCTTTTCTTTGGCACCATATAATTTAAATACTAATACAAAATTATCAAATACTATGATAAAAAGTCAACATATCTTATGTGATAAGGGAAGAAGAGAGAAAAGAAAAAGATACTTAAGAGTTACACACACACACACACAAACCTGGTTACAGTAACTGAGTCATGGGTCATAATTGGTATTACAAATACCTTCTTCTACTACCCATTCTGTGTTCTCTTTGCCTCCAGCTAGCACCTCAGCTGGTAGTGGTTCATTACCTGGTGGCATGAACCACTTTATTGACCACCACCAAACATTTATTCCTGAAGCATCTAAGCCATTAGTATTGAATTCTTGTAGTTTTCTATTTACCTTAATCACAGGGCATGATAATACTAAGAGATGCCTGAAGGGATCTCTTATATTTCAGACCTACTCTTCCTTACCTTCATGGTGGAGCAGTCGTATAATTTCCCCTTTGTAGTCTGGACAGATCACCTTAGCCAGGACAATAATTCCCCTGATTGCCTGTTGATTCAGAATCATGAGGAGCCCAAAGAAGCCAAATATCAGTCTTAACTTCCATTCCAAAGGACTTCTTGTTGTGTTTCTTGGTGGAAGTATTCCTCTCTTTGAGAGTAAGATTGTGAGGCCAACAGAGCATAAACTTGAGATAATAGGAAGCAAAAATTGTGCAAGTGTGTCACTAGGGATAACTGTGAGTGGTGCCACCCCCTTTTCCAACTCCACTCCCAGTACCAATTTCTGTTTCAGTCCATTGGGCTGCTACAACAAAAATAGCACAGACCGGGTGGTTTATATAACAGAAATTTATTTCTCACAGTTCTGCAGTCTGGGAAGTCCAAGATCCAGGTGGTGTCATGGTTGAGTTCTGGTGAGGGCCCTCTTCTTGGTTTGCTGATGACCATCTTCTTGTCTCCTCACATAGTGGGGGTGAGGGGGGTGGCGAGAGAGAGAGAGAGAGCAAGCTCTCTTCAATTTTTTCTTATAAGAATACTAATAAATTAGGCCAGGCACGGTGGCTCACGCCTGTAATCCCAGCACTTTGGGAGGCTGAGGCAGACGGATCACAAGGTCAGGAGTTCAAGACCAGCCTGGCCAATATGGTGAAATCCCATCTCTACTAAAAATGCAAAAATTAGTCAGGCGTATTGGTGGACGCCTGTAGTCCCAGCTACTTGGGAAGTTGAGGCAGGAGAATCGCTTGAACCCGGGAGGGGGAGGTTGCAGTGAGCCGAGACCAGGCCACTGCACTCCAGCCTGGGAGACAAAGCGAGACTCTGTCTCAAAAAAAAAAAAAAAAAAACTACAATTACATATAATATTATGTGTTTTTCTGTGTACCTAGTATTACCAGTGAGTTTTGTACTTTCACAGGTGAATATTTACTGCTCATCAATGTTATTTTCTTTCTTATTGAAAGAATATTTTTAGCATTCCTTGTAGAATAAGCTTGGCATTGATGAAATTCCTCAGATTTGTTTGTCTAGGGAAGTTATTATTTGTCCTGAATGTTGGAATAATATTGTCTCCATATATAATATTCTAGGGTAAAAGTTATTTTTCTTCAGCACTTTAAATATATCATACCACTCTCTCCTGGCCTGTAAGATTTCCACTGAAAATTCTACTTCCAAACATACTGAAGCTCCATTATATGTATTTGTTTCTTTTCTCTTGCTGTTTTTCCAATCCTTTCTTTATCCTTGACCTTTGGGAGTTTGATTATTAAATGCCTCAAGGTGGTCTTTTTTAGGGTTAAATCTGCTTGATGTTCTACAGCCTTCTTGTACTCGCATATTGACATATTTCTCTAGGTTTGAGACGTTCTCTGTTATTATCCCTTTGAGTAAACTTACTACTCCTATCTCATTCTCTACTTCCTCTTTAAGAGCATTAACACTTAGCCCTTTTAAGGCTATTTTCTGAATCTCATATGTGTGCTTCATTGTTTTCTATTCTTTTGTCTCTTCTGACTGTGTATTTTCAAATAGCCTGTCTTGAAGCTCACTAATTATTTCTTCTGCTTGATCAAGTCTGCTATTAAAGGACTTTGATGCATTATTTAGTATGCCAATTGCATTTTCAGCTCCAGAATTTTGCTTGATTCTTTTTAATTATTTCAAGATCTTTGTTAAAATTATCTGATAGAATCCTGAATTCCTTCTATGTTACCTTGAATTATTTGAGTTCCCTCAACATTGCTATTTTAAATTCCATCTGAAAGGACATACATCTCTGTTCTCCAAGATTGGTCTCTGGTTCCTTATTTTGTCCATTGGTGAGGTAATGTTTTCTTGAATTGGGTTGATGCTAATAGATGTTCTTCAGTTTCTGGACATAAAGGAGTTAGGTACTTATTGTAGTTTTTGTGGTCTGAGCTCATTTGTAGCCATCTTTCTTGGGGAGGCTTTCCAGATATTTGAAAAGACTCGGATGTTCTGATCTAAGCTGTGTCTTCTTTAGGAGGCACCACAACCCAGTCATGCTGTGGTTCTTGCAGACTCTTAGAAATACTGCCTTGATGGTCTTGAACCAGATCGGGGAGAATTCTCTGGATTACCAGGCAGAAACTCTTGTTCTCTTTCTTACTTTATCCCATACATACAGCATTTCCCTCACTGTTCTGAGCCACCTAAAACTAGGAGTGGAGTAACACAATCACCCCTGTAATCACCACTACTATGACCTGAATCCAACACAGTGCTGGGTCTCACCAAGGCCTGCTGTAACCACTCCCTGGCTACTGCCTATGTTCACCCAGTTCCTGTGGCTCTCCAATCAGCAGGAGACAAAGGACAGGCTTGTGTCCTTCCATTCAGAATGGCAAGATCCCCTAAGCCCCAAATGGGTCCAGAAGTGCCAGCCAAGAGACAGGGACTGAAGTAAAAAAACTTAGAATTTGTATTAGTTTGTCCTCACGCTGCTGATAAAAACATATCCAAAACTGAGTAACTTAAGAGGTTTAATGGACTCACAATTCCACATGGCTGGGGAGGCCTCCCAATCATGGCAGAAGGTGCACGAGGAGCAAAGGCACGTATTACATGGTGGCAGGCAACAGAGCCTGTGCAGGGGAACTACCCTTTTCAAAACCATCAGACCTCATGAGACTTATTCACTATCACAAGAACAGCAAGGGAAACACCTGCCTCCATGATTCAATTACCTCCCACTGGGTCCCTATCATGACATGTGGGGATTATGGGAGCTACAATTTGAGATGAGATATGAGTAGGGACACAGCCAAACCATATCATTCCACTCCTAGCCCCTCCCAAATCTCATGTTCTTACATTTCAAAACCATCATGCCTTCCCAACAGTCCCCAAAGTCTTAACTCATTTCAGCATTAACTCAAAAGTCGGCAGTACAAAGTCTTATCTGAGACAAGGCAAGACCCTTCTGCCCTTGAGCCTATAAAATCAAAAGCAAGTTAGTTACTTCCTAGATACAGGCATTGGGTAAATAAACATGCTTCACATGGTAGAAACTGGCCAAAACAATGGGACTAGAGGCCCCATACAAGTCTGAAATCCAGTGGGGCAGTCAAATCTTAAAGCCATGAAATGATCTCCTTTGACTCCATGTTTCACATTCAGGTCATGCTGATGCAAGAGGTGGGTTCCTATGGTCTTCGTCAGATCCACCCCTGTGTCTTTTTAGGGTACAGCCCCCCCTCATGGCTGCTTTCTGGACTGACTTTCAGTGTTTGCAGCTTTCCCAGGTGCACAGTGCAAGCTGTTGGTGGATGTACCATTCTAGGGTCTGAAGGATGGTGGCTGTCTTCTCATAGCTCCACTAGGCAGTGCCCCACTGGGGACTCTGTGCAGATTCTTGCACCTCACATTTTTTTTCTGCACTGCTCTAGCAGAGGTTCTCCATGAGGGCTCTGCCCCTGCAGCACACATCTGCCTGATATCTGGGCATTTCTATACATCCTCTGAAATCTAGGCGGAGCTTCTCAAACCTCAATTCTTGACTGCTATGCACCCATGGGACCAACACCATATGTAAGCCAACAAGGCTTGAGGCTTTCAACTCCTGAAGCAGCAATCTGAACTGAATGTTAGCCCCTTTTAGCCATAGCTGGAATGCAGGGCACCAAGTCCCAAAACTGCACAAAAGAGCAAGGCCATAAGCCTGGCCCAGGGAACCATTTGTTCCTCCTAGGCTTCCAGGCCTGTGATGGGAGGGGCTGCTGTGAAGACCTCGGACATGTCCTGGAAACATTTTCCCCATTGTCTTGGTGATTAACATTTGGTTCCTCATTACTTATGCAAATTCCTGCCACAGGCTTGAATTTCTCCTAAGAAAATCAGTTTGTTTGTTTGTTTGTTTTTACAGAGTCTCACCCTGTCACCCAGGCTGGAGTGCAGTAGTGCGATCTCGGCTCACTGCCACCTCCATCTCCCAGGTTCAAGCAATTCTCTGCCTCAGCTTCCCGAGTAGCTGAGATTATAGGCACATGACACCACTCCCAGGTAATTTTTTTTGTATTTTTAGTAGAGATGGGGTTTCACCATCTTGACCAGGCTGGTCTTGAACTCCTGACCTTGTGATCCACCTGTCTTGGCCTCCCAAAGTGCTTGGATTACAGGCATGAGCCACTGCACCCAGCCTTTTTTTTTTTTTTTTTTTTTTTTTGAGACAGAGTCTCACTCTGTCACCCAGGCTGGATTCAAGCTATTCTCCTCCCTCAGCCTCCCCAGTAGCTGGGACTGCAGGTGCCTGCCACCAGGCCCAGATAATTTTTGTATTTTTAGGAGAGATGGGGTTTCACCATATTGGCCAGGCTGGTCTCAAACTCCTGACCTTGTGATCTGCCTGCCTCAGCCTCCCAAAGTGCTGGGATTACAGGTGTCAGCCTTCGTGACTGGCCCAGTTTTTCTTTTTTATTGCATTATCAGGCTGCAAATTTTTTGGACTTTTATGCTCTGCTTCCCTTTTAAACATAACTTCCAATTTCAAACCATATATTTGTGAACGAATGAAACTGAATACTTTTAAGAACACCCAAGTTACCTCTTGAATGCTTTACTGCTTACAAATATCTGCCACCGGATACCCTAAATCATCTCTTTCAAGTTCAAAGTTCCACAGAAGTTTAGCGCAGGGGCAAAATGCTGCCAGTCTCTTTGCTAAAGCATAGCAAGAATCACCTTTGCTTCAGTTTCCAATAAGTTCCTCATCTCTATCTGAGACTGCCTTAGCCTGGACTTTACTGTCCATATCACTATCAGCATTTTGGTCAAAACCATTCAACAAGTCTCTAGGAAGCTCCAAACTTTCCAATATCTTCCTGTTTTCTGAGCCCTCCAGGTCTCTAGGAAGTTCCAAACCTTCCCACATTTTCCTACCTTCTTTTGACCCCTCCAAACTGTTCCAACCTTTGCCTATTACCCAGTGGCAAAGTCGCTTCCACATTTTGGGGTATGTTTACAGCAGTGCCAATTTACTGTATTAGTCCCTCCTTTCTCACATTGTTAATAAAGACATACCGAAGACTGGGTAATTTATAAAGATAAAGAGGTTTCATGGAGTCACAGCTCCTCATGGCTGGGGAGGTCCCACACTCATGGCAGAAGGTGCAAGAGGAGCAAAGTCATGTCTTATATGGTGGCAGACAAGAGAGCATGTGCAGGGGAACTGCTCTTCATAAAACCATCAGATCTCATGAGATTTATTCACTATCACATAAAAAGCAAAGGAAAACCCTGCCCCCATGATTCAGTTACCTCCCACTGGGTCCCGTCCATGACACATGGGGATTATGGGAGCTACAATTCAAGATGAGATTTGGGTGGGGACACAGTCAAACCATGTTAAAAATCTACTTGGTATTAATTTATTGCGGCTGATCTGTGACTCAACCCAAAAGATACAGTCCTTCTCCCTCTTCCCTCCCGTTTTCAAAGGCACAGGAGCCTCATCCCATAGCCACCACCACTGATAAGTACAGCCATGGGGAGTACTGCCAGACTACTGCTGATGGTCTCTTAAGGCCCAAGGTCTCTTAAGTCAGGTTGTGAATGCATTCTGGCCCAGTATTTACCCTTCAGGGCAGTAGGCTCCTCTCTGGCCCAGGGCAGGTCCAGAAATGTTGTCCAAGAGTCAAGTCCTGGAATCAGGGGCCCCAACAGCCCACTTGGTATCCTATTCCCTGTGGCTGTACTGGTACTTAAGGTGCAAGACAAAGTCCCCTTTGCTTTCCCCTCTGCTTTGCTTAAGCAGAAGGAGTTTTGTGCCATAGCCACTGCAGCTGCAGTGTGGCTCAAAATGTGCTGAGTCAGACTTGCTGAGGCCAGCAAGTCACAGAAGCTCACCAAGGCCCTTGTGATGACTAATATTGAGAGTCAACTTGATTAAAGAATGCAAAGTATTGTTCCTGGGTCTGTGTGTGAGGGTGTTGCCAAAAGAGATCAATATTTGAGTCAGTGGACTGGGCAAGGCAGACCCACCCTTGATCAGGGTGGGCACCATCTAATCAGCTGCCAGTGTGGCTAGAATAAAGCTGGCAGATGATGTAAGAGCAAAAGTGCTGAGTCTTTCAGCCTTCACCTTTCTCCCATACTGGATGGTTCCTGCCCTTGAACATGAGACTTCAGATTCTTCAGCTGGACTTTTGGACTTACATCAGTGGTTTGCCAGGGCCTCTCAGTCCTTTGGCCACAGACTGAAGGCTGCACTGTCAGCTTCTCTACGTTTGAGGTTTTAGGACTCAGACTGATCCTCCACTGGCTTCCTTGCTCCTCATCTTGCAGATGGCCTTTTGTGGGACTTTATTTTATGAATGTATGAGTCAATTCTCCTTAATAAACTCCCTTTTGTATGTACATATATCCTATTAGTTATGTCCCTCTAGAGAACCCTGACTAATACAGTCCTTGATGTAGTACCTGGTTTTTCAGGGTCTAAGGGTTCTTCAGTTAGTAGGTGATAAATGCTGCCAGGACTAGGTTCTTTCCTTCAAGGCAGTGGGTTTCCTTCTGGCCTAGGGTGCTTTAGAAATGTCATCTGGAACTACTCTGACCAGTGCCCTATCTTGCTGTGGCTAAGCTGGTATCCCAGATGCAAGACAAGTCCTCACCCTTCCCTCTCCTCTGCTCAAGCAGAATGAAGGGAAATCTTTTAGAGCCTTGGGCTGTGCAGCCTGGGGTTAGAGGAGAGGTGATGTCAGCACAGCCTTGGCTGCCCAAGCTGGCATCTCAGTATGTCGCATGCCCCCTCATCCACTGTTTCTGGTTCTAGTTCTGCACTAAAACTTGCCTAAAAGTTACAATTATGACCTAGACTGCCTTTAACGTTTACTTGGAGACTCAGAGTGTGGTAGCCCTTGGTGGTGAGGTTTGCAAGCACTCAAGTTTGGACCACTGGGATCAGTGATTCCCTTCTGTCTAGGGCTGGTTCAAATGCTCCCTCCATGGATGAGCATCAGCTGAGTTTGGTCCAGATTTCCTTTCTGCTCTAACAGGACAGCACTGAGTTCAATGCCTCGCGATTGCTGTGTTCTCCCTCCCCAGCACCCAGAGACACTCTGTACACCATGCTGCAGCTGCTGGGATTTGCAGGGTGGGGGGCGCTATTGATAATTCAAGACTGTTTTTTTTATCTCTTCAGTGCCTCTTTCAGTGATATGAAGTTAAAACATGGGACTGACTGTGCACCTGAGTTTTGGTTCTTACGAAAGTGTTTTTTTCTGTGTAGATAGTTGTTAATTTGGTGGACTTGTAGGGGGCATGATCGGTGGAGCTTTTCTAATCTGCCATCTTGCTCTACTTCCAATATTGAGGATTAGAGATTCAACATATGAATTTTGGGGGTACGCAAACATTTAGTACCTAGCTATTTCAAGTGTTGATGGAGATGTAAAGCAACGTGGAAATCTTGTACATTGATGGTGAGAGCATACACTGATCAGCACATCACTTTGAAAACCCGTTGGGCAGAAGTTTCTATGATGAAACACATGCCTACCTTATGACCCTGAAATTAGAAGCCTGGGTACATATATAGAGAAATCAGTGCATGTGTACAACAACAACAACAAAACAAAAACAAAACTATGCACAAAATGTTTATAGTAGCTATATCATAATAGCCTGGACTACAATAATGTAAATATCTACCAATAGTAAAATGGATATATACATGGAGGTATATTTATACAATGGAATTATAAACAGCAAAACAAAAATAACAAAGCAAGTCTATGCATAATAGCATGGATCAATCTAACACACAGTGTTGAATGAAAGAAGCTAAACATAAAATAATACAGTGTGTGATTCCATTTGCATGAAGTTCAAAAGCAGGCAAAACCAATATATGGTAGTAGATAAAATAGCATTTACTTTGGAAGATTACTGATTGAAAGGGCATATTCTGGAATTTTGCAAAATGTTTTTTATCTTGTAAAAGTCTAGGTGTCAATCGAATGTTTACTTTACTATATTTAAGTTACTCGTCATAAAATTTTAAAAATCAAGTAATGATTATTTCTCTAATGGGTGAATTTCTTGATTCTTCTTAAAACAATGTACAGCTAATGTTCTAATATATGTTCAAACTACACAAATAATTATTTAAAAGAGATGTCTGTAGTTAACTAACAATAGTTAACAATAATATATTATATAGCTTCAAATAGCTAGGAGGATAGTTAATGTTCCCAACTCAAAGAAATGATAAATTTCTGAGATGAAGGATATGCTCATTGTACTGATTTGATAACCATGTGTTATACATATGAAAACATCACTATGTACCCTATGCATACATAAAATTATTTATTTATCAATTTAAAAATAAAGTGAATTAAAACTGTATTTTGAAAAATGATTTGACCTAGAACCGTGAAGTAGAGGCAAATTTAACTACTTGTAATTAAATTTCTATCTTTCCTGGAAAGACTTAGGCCTTTCTAAAACCAGGAAAATAGATATCATAGGTTCTTTCCATGCATCAAGTGAATCTAGAGGATGCTCTTTGAAAAACAAATGCATATGCAGTGATAATAATGTTATTGCCAACCAATTTAATTCAGACTGTAATGAATCCCTTTTAAGAATAATGGAGAAAGATTGAATATTCAAAATTAAATGCTCTTTCTTTACCTGTTGCAATTCATCAAACATAATTAAGTTTGAGTTATAGACCATTTATTCCTATAATAAAAATAGGTTATTTTTTGTGAATAACTGAAAAATATGGTAATTATGCACAAAAGCTATGGCATTATCATTGTAAGTGATTAATAATAAATGGATAAGAATGAGTAAATCAATGAATGAATTGATTGATTATTTAGAGACATTTTCATACTCAGTTCTGGATATAGCTCTTCGTCTCATAAATTAGATCATTAAAAAGCCTGACAAGATACATGTAAAACCCACAAATAAAACGTTATGTCATTATTAAAGCAACAGAAATTTTTTGAATGCTTCATATGTGCCAGCTACTCTTCCAGGTTTTAAGGTTACAGCCAGGAACAAAATAAATTCTCTGCTCTAATGGAGATTTCATGGAACTTATGTCTTTCAACTTTTTTGAGCTCATTTTTCTGTAATAAACAAGTGATGAATCTCAAATGAGAAGAGAGAAAATGGAACTGAGCCCTTAGGTTCTGATATAATGCTCTATTAGCCCCTGTCACACATGTGCATTTGCATAAGCCTCAGGTTCAGCCCCACAAACCTGCCTTTGTAAGTCACATTTACTTTAAAGACAGGAAAAAAAAAAGAGAAAGAAGGGTAAATAAAAGGAAAGAGAAGTTTATCTTTAGCACTTTCCCTAGAGACCAGTAGCCCTACAAAGAAAATATTGTTATTACAACATTGATGCAAAATTACACTAAGATTTCAAAGGCCATAATTGCACAGAGAATAGGCCAGGTATTAAGTGCAAGGTTTTATTTCAAGATTCACCTTATGCCTCATCTCATTGGCTTGCTCAATTTTTCAGTCACTGAACCTGCTTTTTACTGTAGATGTTCTCATGAATTATATTGCTATTTGGCGCTATAATTTACCATATATGCTATATGGGGAATTTTATTATGTTTCTTTTTACCTTTCTAGCCACAATTACATTATCTTCTGCTGGGTTTGTTTGTGCTTACAGGATTGGCCATACACATGAGGTAAAATGAAGCACTATTCACATTAGTTATGGTGGTAATTGTGGTGGTAATAGTAAATGTAATAACAGTAGAATAAGTATTATTTGCTGCTGTAGACCGAATGTTTGTGTTCCCCTAAAAATCACACTTTGGAGCCCTAATGTGATTGTGTTTGGGGCTGGGCCCTTTGGGAAGTCTTGAGGGCCAAACACTCCTAATAGGATTAATGTCCTTATAAGAGGAAGAGCTTTCTCTCTCTTTTTCCACCATGTGAAGATACAGAAACAAGCAGACAAGGTCTGCAAGCCAGAAAGAGGGACCTTACCAGTAAATGAATCTTCTAGCCCCTTCATCTTGGATTTTCCAGCCTCCAGAACTATAAGAAATAAATGTCTGTTGTTCAAGCCACCATCTGTGATATTTACTTATGGCAGCCCAACGTGACAAAGACATTTACTAAAGACTTACAATCTGCCAGGCAAACAAAGGTTAATGACTTAATTTTTTATTATCTCCTTTAATATTTAAAACAACCTGATGTGGTGGCTGCTGCTATTATTGCCTGTTTATAGATGAAGAAACTGAAACATAGATTAAGTAATTTGCCCAAGCTTACACAGATAGTCCATGGCAGGAAATCTGTCTGACCTCAGGATCTATTATCTTAATCACAACAACAACAACATGCTGTTATCTAATAAATTTGTGTAATGTTGCTTTTCAATTAAAATCAGAAGCCACTACAAATAAATGACCTCTGAAATTCAAAGCTATATATCTCAATTTAGCAGCATGTAATCAAGAATAGATATGGTATATTTTAATGCTAAATAAATAACTTCATTTTAGAAAGAAATCAACAACATAAAGAGTGTTATGGCATTAAAATATTTCCTGTGTCACTTTTGAGCTTTTATAAATGTGTGTAGTAAAACAGGCTTGCATTAATTCATTATTTTATTCATTTAACATATATAAATAAGACATGGTCCTTGTATTTAAGAAGTTTAATATTTAAACAGGAGGACAGATCATTTATTAGATGACATATATGTGTTGATAAAGATAGAGCATTGCAGTGGTGTAGAAGAGTAGATAAAATAACCAAGTCTGAGAGGTCAGAGAATGTCAAGGTAGATGTAATATTTATGTTGACATTGGACAACAAAAAGTATTCTTTTTCAAGTCTGATAGTGTCTTAATTTGAAAACTTGAGTTTGTTAGCTGATAGATGATTAAAAATATTTTTTGCTAAGTCTACACTATATCATTTTTCTTACATAATCCAGAAGGAGGTTACAGCAGTGACATTGGTATAACTGATGTAACAATTATTTAAATATGTAACACGTGTATGTATATATATATATATATATATATGATTTCTCAGTGCTTATGCTCAGAAAATGTAAAAAATAGTAAGAGAAATAATGTTGAACATTACCTGAAAAATAAGTAAATTTCATCAACGAATACATGGATGCATTATAACAAAAACATTACAGTAACTATTTTAATAATAGTGTAAAAACATATTATTATAAGAAATTATAATATACTAATGATGCTTTAATCAATTTACACTAATTCTAAGTGTCATGATAATCAGCAGATATTTTAACCCTTTATCCAAATTGGAAAAGAAGTCAGACTATCATTATTCACCCATGATATGACTGTATACGTAGAAAACACTAAAGACTCTTCTAAAGATTCCTATGTTTAATAAATGAGGTCAGTAAAGTCTCGGATTGCAAAATTAATTTTCACCAATAAAAACCAAGCCGAGAATTCGATCAAGAACTCAATCCCTTTTATAACAGTGACACACAAAAAAAAATACCTAGGAATATTTGACCAAGGAAGTGAAAGATCTCTTCAATGAGAATTACAAAATATAGCTGAAAGAAATCATAGATGACACAAACAAATTTCCACATGTCTCATGCTTATGAACTGGAGGAATCAATATTGTGAAAAGGACTGTACTGCCCAAAGCAATCTACAGATTCAATGTAATTCCCATGAAAATGGCAACATTATTTTTCACAGAATTAGAAGTACTATCGTAAAATTCATATGGAACCAAAAAAGAGCCCAAATAACCCAAGCCATTTTCAGCCAAAAGAATAAATCTGGGTGCATCACATTACTTGAATTCAAGTTATACTGTAAGAGTAT
The DNA here is from genome assembly GCF_028858775.2 of Pan troglodytes. Taxonomy (NCBI): domain Eukaryota; kingdom Metazoa; phylum Chordata; class Mammalia; order Primates; family Hominidae; genus Pan; species Pan troglodytes. The sequence continues at coordinate 152,595,071 of NC_072403.2, read as the reverse complement.
AATCACCAAAACAGCATGGTACTGATATAAAAGTAGGCACATAGACCAATGGAACAAAATAGAGGACACAGAAATAAAGCCAAATACTTAAAACCAACTGGTCTTCGACAAAGCATACAAAAACATAAATTAGGGAAATGACACCTAAATAAATGTTACTACAAAAACTGGCTAGCTTCATGTAAAAGAATGAGACTGGATCTCTGTCTCTCACCTTATGGAAAAATCAACTCAAAGTTGATCAAAGACTTAAATCTAAGACCCAAAACCATGAAATTTCTAGAAGATAAGCTTGCAAAATCTCTTTTGGACATTGGCCTAGGCAAAGAATTCATGGCTAAGACCCCAAAAGCAAATGCAACAGAAATAAAAATAAATAAATCAGACCTGAATAAATTAAAAATCTTCATAGCAAAGTAAATAATCAGTCGATTAAACAGACAACCCACAGAATGGGAGAAAAGATTTGCAAACTATGCATCTGACAAAGGACTAGTATCCAGAATCTACTAGGAACTCAAACAAATCAACAAGAAAAAAACAAATAATCACATCAAAAAGTGGGCAAATAACATGAATAGACATTTGTCAAAAGAAGATACACAACTGTCCAACAAACATGACAAAAATGCTGAACATCACTAATCACCAGGAAAATGCAAATTAAAACCACAATGAGATACCACTTTACTCCTGCAAGGATGGCCATTATCAAAAAGTCAAAAAACAACAGATTTTGACATGAATATGGTGAAAGGGGAACACTTATACACTGCTGGTGGGAATGTAAATTAGTACAACCTCTACAGAAAATAGTATGGAAATTCCTTAAAGAACTAAAAGTAGATTGATGTGGTTTGGCTGTGTCCCCACCCAAATTTCATCTTGAATTTTACCTCCTATAATTCCCTCATATTGTGGGAGGGACCCAGTGGGAGATAATTGAATTATGGGGGTGGTTTCCCCCACACTCTTCTTCCGTAGTAAGTCTCATGAGATCTGATGGATTTATAAGGGAATACCTCTTTTGCTTGGCGCTCATTCTCTTCTCTTGCCTGTTGCCATGTGAGACATGCCTTTTACCTTCTGCTGTGATTGTGAGGCCTCCCCAGCCACGTGGAACTGTGAGTCTATTAAACTTCTTCCTTTTGTAAATTGCCCAGTCTTGGGTATGTCTTCATCAGTAGCATGAAAACAAACAAATACATAGGTCTACCATTCAATCCAGCAATCCCACTACTTAGTATCTACCCAAAGGAAAATAAATTATTATATGAAGAAGACATGTGCTCACATATGTTTATTGCAGCCCAATTCACAATTGCAAAGATATAGAACCAACCTAAGTGTCCATCGACCAATAAGCAGATAAAGAAAATCTGGTATATATGCACCATGGAATACTATTCAGCCATAAAAATAAACAAAATAATGTATTTCACAGCAACTCTGATGGTACTAAAGGCTATTATTCTAAGTGAAGTAACTCAGGAATGGAAAACCAAATGCTCTATGTTCTCACTTATCAGTAGGAGCTAAGCTATGAATTCATAAAGGCATGCCAAGTGATATAATGGACTTTGGAGACTCAGAAAGGAGAGGGTGAGAGGCAAGATGAGGGATAAAAAAATACATATTGAGTACAACATACACTCTTGGGGTGATGGGGTGGACTAAAATCTCACAATTTACCACTATATAATACATCCATGTAACAAAAAACCATTGAAATAAAAAAATTTCAAAGAAATTTAACCCTTTGAAGCTTATGGTCACAGGAAATTGATCTTTGAAGATTATTCTTAAACTTCTACATGCTTGGGTAGTCAATGATCTTTTAAAATGATATATATTATTTTGGATGAAGTCATTGTGAGTTAATTTAAGTGCAAAAAGAAGAAGAAAAGATAAAATGTAAATATTCTGCCTGGTAGGGAGGCAGTCATTCAGGATTTTATAAATAGATGATAGTAGCTAAAAAAACACTTTGGTATTTAGATTTAATTGGCTACATTTTAAAAATTAATTAATAGTTTTGTTTGGAGATGAAAAAGTTTTTAATATGTCAGAAATAGTATCTTTATAGCTGTTTAAATTTATAAAGAAAAATTTTAATTTTTTATTATAATTACTCAAAGTCCATTGTTTCAAAAATCATAGATAACATAAAGTATTTTAATGTCACTTATCTGAAGAATGAGGGCTAATCTATGACACAGTATCAGATAAAATATTGCTGTAAAGACATAATGACAAGGAAAACATCAATTTGAGAATACAAGGCAAAAGATAACAAATATTTCCAGTAGAATACTTTAAACATCACAGCATGCTTTCCATTTTCTCTCTAAACCATAATACTTAATATGGTAAAGTAAGTGCTAGTGTAAGTTATTGATGTAACTGTTTGAACTGCTATATGACTGCATATAATTTGATTACATGCAGTCATATATTTAGTCGGGTCTACCAGACATATTTTTCCTAAGCTATTATCCACTATAGCATACACTGATAAACACTGATAAATCTTGATCCCAACATACATGTAATATATGTAGAACATGAATGTTAAAATTGTCTTCTGAATGTTCATTGTGGATTATTCAGGGTAATACACTGCAGGAATTCTTCTGTGTCACTGTAGGTTAGAGTTGATGCATGAACTATGTTAGACAGCAAGACAGAATTGTTTTCAATGTAATCCTCAGGGAGTCCTTCAGAGAAGGGAAAACAATGATTTTGAAGGTTCATTTCAGTGCCAGCTGGCAGAGATCTTAAAGGTTATTCTATTTTACCCATACTACATAGTTATTTAAATGTCTCCATGTGGAACATGTGAGAAGAGTATGTACTTAGAAACAGTGGAATTTTAAAAATGTGTTTATGATGGCAAAAGAAGAAAAATAGGAGGAAACTGTGTTAAATACCACTTAATTTGGCTGTATTGCATTAGTATTCCTGTTTTACACATTTTTGGTCTGTGTTTATTAAGAGATTGAACATTGGATCTGAGATATTAAGCTCCATATTAACTGGAAGTCAAAGATCTACCTCGGTATCACCTGTCTCTATTTTCTGCCAAATTAAATATTTATTATATGGGAACAGTATTCTACAAGTCTAGATTCATTTGGTTAGAACAAGTTTGGAGTTGAGTAAAAAGGGGTTGAAAGATAGAAAATTCATTTTAAAATAAGTAATTGACCAAAGTAATCAATTGTCATAAGTGATTTTCTTCAAGAAATTGTCCTATAAAACTGGGATCATTTACACTGAGTCTAGCTGGATAATTCTAAATATACATATTTTTCACCAGAAAAATAAATAAATAAATAAAATTAATACAATCTAAAGGTAGCATTATATAACTTAAGACTTACTTTTGGCCAGTCGCGGTGGCTCACGCCTGTAATCCCAGCACTTTGGGAGGGTGAGGCAGGTGGATCACGAGATCAGGAGATGGAGACTATCCTGGCCAACATGGTGAAACTCTGTCTCTACTAAAAATACAAAAATTAGCCAGGCGTGGTGGCGCGGGCCTGTAGTCCCAGCTACTCAGGAGGCTGAGGCAGGGGAATCGCTTGAACCCAGGAGGCAGAGGTTGCAGTGAGCCGAGATCACGCCACTGCACTCCAGCCTGGGCCGACAGAGCAAGACTCTGTCTCAAAAAAAACAAAACAAAACAAAACAAAAAAAGGACTTACTTTTGTTTAAAAATTTTAGGTGTTAAACACCATAAATATTATATAAATATCTTTTTTTTTTTTTTGAGACGGAGTCTAACTCTGTCACCAGGCTGGAGTGCAGTGGTACAATCTCGGCTCATTGCAGCCTCCACCTCCTGGGTTCAAGCAATTCTCCTGCCTCAGTCTCCAGAGTAGCTGGGACTACAGGCGCCCGCCACCACGCCTGGCTAATTTTTGTATTTTTAGTAGGGACGGGGTTTCACCACGTTGGCCAGGAGGTTCTCAAACTCTTGACCTCGTGATCCACCGGCCTCAGCCTCCCAAAGTGCTGGGATTACAGGCGTGAGCCACCGCGCCGGGCCAAATATCTTATTTTTTTAATGAAGTGTTGAATTTTTTTTTTTTTCTAAACCATGTTTTGGTCATTCACTAGTAGAAGTCACATGAGTATTCTATTGGCAAGGACAACTTCATGGATTAAAAACCTGTGCAGTCTTACAGGGCCCTGTGGTTCTGCTAATGCTCTGATACCATTACTTTGAAATGAATAATAAATAATGAACAAGTAGTTGCACATATGTATTTTGCACTAGAACTTGCAAATTAAGTGCCTGGTCTTGGCTGATGGAGTTGGGTGATGCTAGGCAAACATAATTTATTTCTTTAAAACACTCTTGGTTATATAAAACAGGTCTTGATGGTTAGTGTGCTGAGAAAAATACATCATTGCTCTTTTAAAATACTTTGAAAAGGAAGTAATTCAATAGAGATATTTTGGGAACCATTTCAATAATAATATGCAAACAAATTTCTTTAAGAATATTTTAATGAAACAGGATTAGCACAAGGAACTAAGTATTAGATGTGTGGGAAATTTGCAGAGGTGCCTGAATATAGCAGGACTAGTTTCCTATGACGTTTCTTTACAGACTATTATCAAATCTATTATAAATGCTTGTGATTAGAAAATGACTTAAATATAGATTATCTACTATCTATCATTTTTCTTTCTAACTCAGTGGCTCTCACACCTTTCTACATGCAGTGGCATGCTCAGCAGTGGTTTTGAATTTAAGTATTCTGGTTTATTAAGCCCAGTGTAAGGCCATAGCAATCATTATTAACAAACACCTGTAGGTAGTCCTAAATGAAGCTCATCCATGCATCATGCTTTAAAAGATACTGATCTAGCTATTATAGGTCTGTCTCCATCCATTTGGGCTCCCATAACAAAGTACCATAAACTGGGTGCCTTATAAACAAACAAAATTTATTTCTCAATATTCTGAAGGTTGGGAAGTCCAAGATTAAGACAGCCTTTGTGTCTGATATGGGCCCACTTTTCAGATAATAAAGGGCACCTTCTATCTATATCCTCACATGTGGAAAGAACAGGGAGTCTCTCTAGGGCTTCTTTTATAAAGACATTAATCCCATTTATGAAGGCTATGTCCCCATGACCTAATAACCTCCCCAAAGCCCACTCTCTAATACCATCATGGGAATTAGGATTTCAATGTAGGAATTTTGGGGGATGCATTCATACCACAACAATATTCAATTGGTTTGAAAGTGAAAGTGCATTTTTCACCCATTAAACAACCCTATCACTAGATTCCTTATTAATGAATTGAATGCTTTAGGTATACAATAAATGTTTTTGAAGAAATAAACAATTTCAGATAGGAGTTATGCTTTTGGTTTTATGGAAAAGTTTCCTCCAATGAGTAGAAGATCAAAATCCCTCAGTAGAAGAGCTGGATAGATAATGTAAAGAGAAAGCTATGGTTAAATCTAAAACGAACATTTAGAGAATTTATACTATCCTCTTTGATGGAATTATATCGTGAGTTATCTTTTAAGACAAGCAGTATGTGGACTGAAATAAGAAAATCACATACTAGTAGCAGGAAGAAAATTAAGTCATACTACTAAGTATTTTTTTCATTCACTAAAAGTAAAGGTGGGTTAATTTAATATGTAACAATCTTATTGAAAAAATGTGTTTAATATTATTTTGTATTTATGAAGAAAGAAGCATTACTCAAAACAACATGAATGTCAAGACTCAGTTGGCTTTTTATATATTAAGTGATTAACAGTTATATTTTATAATCAAATGAATGTATTATAGAACCAGAAAATACTCTCTCTTGTGTGTGTGCTTTTTTCTTCCTTAGCATCTAATTTTAACCAACTGAATTATTTTAAGTATCATCTTATTCAACATTTGAAATGAAAAATATGCTTTTTAATGGGGATCTACATTCCTCATAAAGATAAAACAAAACGTTCTTGGCAGAGGTTTTCTTCACAGAAGCAGACTATTTTTGTACTGTACACTTAGCAAATTGTAAAAATACAAATTCTAGAAATTGCATCTCAAGAATTTAAAAACAAAAAAGCATGTATTTAAGAACCTATGTTTTGTTCATTATATTGCTTTTAAGTAGCAAAAAATTTCAGCGATGGCATTATTATAATTACTTTTAAAGCCAATAGTTTGTGAATATATATTTTAAGGGGAAGTTGAGAGGACAGTCAACTACAAATACAATCAAATGAAATGAGACCAACATTGTTCACTATTTGCTTATTTGGGAAAAATGAAGACCATGCTTAAGGAACATTATGACCTATATGAGGTAGATCTTCAGATAATGTAATAGAGGAAGATAATATTTGATATTTTTTAAGTTGATATCAATATTATTAATAATATTACCTAAAATATAAAATACCATTGGTGACTGATATGATTTGGCTGTGTTCCCACCCAAATCTCATCTTGAGTTGAAGCTCCCATAATCCCCATGTGTTGTGGGTGGGATCTAGTGGCAGGTAATTGAATCATGGGGGCAGGTTTTCTCATGCTGTTCTCATGATAGTGAATAAGTCTCACAAGATCTGATGGTTTTATAAAGATCATACTCTTGCCTGCTGCTATGTAAGACAGGCTTTTTGCTTCTCATTTGCCTTCTGCCATGATTGTTGAGGTCTCCCCAGCCATGTGGAACTGTGAGTCTGTTAAATCTCTTTCTTTTATAAATTACCCAGTCTTGGGTATGTCTTTATTAGCAGTGTGAGAATAGACTAATACAGCAATGATGTAATAGAACTGAGAGTCTATATTGAATTACATTAGTCAGAACTTGTTTGTTCAGTAGCTTGTTTCATTGCATGTAAAAATGTCTTATCTACAATAAGATGATAAACTGGAGAAAACATAGATATTTTAATAAAAAATTATGAACACATTCAACTGGCAGCAAGTTGAATGCGAATAAAAAATATTTCATATTTATTATTCTGAATAAAAATAGATTTGAACCAAGTATATTTATGATTATATGTTTTTATTCTAGTTATAGATCTAATGACAACATCAAAAACACTACTTCCTTTCCTAGTAAAAGTAGTAACTTGTGTTCCGTGTACATGCAGTGCTACTGCCATAAAAAATAACATACTTAAAAGTGACTGCTTCATTCTCCAGAGGCCTATCAAAACATTTACCATGCCTGATGAAATAAACATTTTAGCTCTGATTCTTCAGAGCTGAAATAACTTCAATTCTTCCTTCCCTACATGTCACATCGCTACCTACAAGAAAAGAAAACAATAGGAGAACTCAAATGAAACTGTTTTCCTAAAATTTGTTAACACTAAATTCTTCATTGACTCATCTGTGAGGTTCTACTTGTACTCTAATTATCTGTAGCAGATAGGTGATTACGTACTAGCAAGAGATAACAATAAGATTATTTTTCTTACTACAATGATTAACTAAACTTAAAACATTATTTGGATTTCACAAGTTTTGCCATTAATGTCCTTTCTGTCCAGGATCCAGTCAAAGATAACACAACAGTGCTTTGAAAACCGCTTAAGTTTTAAAAATTGTGTTGCATCTTTTCTAGCCTTTTCTCCCATTTTGGTTATCCACTTGTTATTTCTGTTTTAAACTATATTAAACAAGTTCTAAATAGCATCCTTCCAATAAATTGTCACACCTTTGATAGCACTCAGCAAATCGTCCACAATCCGTGTCTCGCACTCTATTTCCGCCTTCAAAACTGTATTTTTTGTATGTTATAACGTACTTCTCTGTAAAAATCATCTCTTTTTAAAAAATGTACTCATCTGAAATTTATTTACAAAGCTATGTTAGCAGACTTTAACCTCTAAACTGAATTCTATTTACCTGTCTCCAATTTTAAAAAAATAAATCTCTTTTGCATGTTCCATCAATGTTTAAATTCAAACAATGTAACAAATTTTCCTCCTCCTAACACTAATCTCTTATTTCTATCAATGGATTAATTTCTCCAGTCATTCAAATTTAAAAACTTAAAGCATTTCTGATTTTAGCCTTTTATCTGCCTCACATATTAGCAAATCTTAAAATTCCATCATGTTCCTTAAAAAAATAACAGTTTATTGCAATTTCTTAGATTTCTATTGACCCAAATAACTCATGACATTTTTAGCTTACTTCTACATATTTTAGAAGTCTCCCAACTTGCCTGCCTTTATGAAAATATTCTTCAATAATTCATCTACAATTTCCAGAATACTTATTGACGAATCTTATTGTCCAGGTTACTCCTTCAATTCTAAATATTGAGGATTTTCTCTTACTTATGGGGTAAAATCTGAATATTTAATACTGGCATTTAACTCCCACTTCCACAGGTTCTTACTTCAATTTACTGTACCACTGCTCCCCAGCTGTGTTCATCATTCTACTCTAGCTGGGATATTAATGCATTGAGGGTAAGATCTATGCTTGTTAGACATTGCCTTCTGGAATGGGGAAATTAAGACCTGAGTGAACCTGCTGCAGCCCTAAAGGCAACAAAATTAGGCAAAATAATAAAAAGCAAGCATTTCAGAACTGTGGAAATCAATCCAGTTCACAGAATGAATGGAAAGCACCCATTCAAGAACTACTACTAAACCTCAGTCAGAATAGCATGGTCTGTGACATTTTAACTTGGGGATAGACCCATCCTGCCTTACTCCCCATATCAGAGGCATGGTAGGCATAAAAGCTAGCCCACTTACAGCCAAGCTCCCATTTGGAGCTTTGTTGAAAACCCCATTATCAGAGCACAGCCTAGAGTGTCTTGTCATGACAAGACAAAAGCGTTTCTGAAAATAATCTTTATTCCCATGGCCTCATAATTATTTAGTTTGGGGTTCAGCTCTGCAAAACAAACAGCCAAAAGCCAATGAATAAAAAGCCTTTCCCCAGGACATTACTGAAAACAATAGTAATTTGTTGGTGACATTACAATAGCCCAAGACAGTGAGTGCAGTTGAGGTAGACAAAAGCCTGACCAAAAATGTAATAGAAACCACCAAGTTGTTTATCTTCTCTACAGTGTTGTCTTTTCCAGAATGTCATATGAATGAAATTGTGCACTCGGTAGCCTTTTCAGATTGACTTCTTTTACTCATTGATATGCATTTAAGATCCATCCATGCTTTTGTGTATCTTGATGATTCTCCTTTTTATTGCTGGATAGCACTCTATAGTATGGGTTGCTACAGTTTGTTTTAATTCATCTGTTAAAAGATATCTTGGGTCCTTCCAGGTTTGGCAATTATGAATAATGCTGCTATAAACACCTATGCATATGTGCAATTTTTGTGTGCACATGTGGTAAGGCTATGCTCATGTGCCTTTTGTAAGAAATTTTGTAAGAAATTACCAAATTCTCTTCAAAATACCTACACTGTTTTGTACCCCACCAGCAATGAATGCTACACATGCCCACATCCTGTTGCTACACATCCTTACTAGCAGTTGGTATTGCCTTTTTAAATTTCATATATTCTAACAGGTATGTAATGCCATCTCATTGTTTTTATTTGTACTTTTCTAATGACAAATGTTGTTGAGCATTTTACCATATGTTTATATGATTTTTCTACATCTTTTTTAAAGTAAGCTGTTTATTTAAATATATTGGTCACTCTTACTTGGGTTATTTAAACAGACTAAGGCCCTTAAATATATTGACACCTGAATCACTGGAACATTAAATGACCTTGCAAATATGATTAAGTTAAGGCTTTTGAGATGGGAAGATTAACCTGGCTTATCTGAGTGGGCCCAATGTAATCATAAGGGATCATAATAAAGGAAGGCAGGAAAATCAGAATCAGAGTAGATGTGATGTTGAAAGTAAAGGTTGGAGTCATGCAGGACTATAAGTAGCCTCTAGAAGCTCAAAAAGGGAAGGAAATAGCTTCTCCCCTAGAGCTTCCAGAAGGAATGCATACCTGCTGGCCATTTTTGAACTTGTGATCTCTCAAAATGTAAGATAAATTTTTATTGTTTTAAGTCACTGTCTTAGTTCATTTGTGTTGCTATAAAGAAATACTGGAGGCAGGGTAACTTATAAAGGAAATAGGTTTATTTGGCTCATGGTTCTGCAGGCTTGAGGGGCCTATAAGGGGCATGAGGCTGGCGTCATCTGCGTCCGGTAAGGGCCTCGGGTTGCTTCTACTCATGGTGAAAGGTAAAGGGGAGCCTGTGTGTGAAGAGATCACATGATAAGAGAGGAAGCTATTAACTACTAGAATGGCACCAAGCCATTCAGAGGGATTTGCCCTCAAAACCCAAACACCTGCCATTACACCCTACCTCCAACTTTGAAGATCAAATTTCAACATGGAGTTTGGCAGACAAACATCCAAACTATAGCAGTGACTAAGTTTTTGATAATTTGTTACAACAGAAACAAAAAAACTAGCACAAGTTATCTAATTTATCATTGTAGAGTCTTACAATTTCTTTGTATCTTCACAAGGTAGGATTTTTTTTTCTTAACAGTAGCTTTTTAATTTTAGTAAATGATATGATTTGGATCTGTCACCCAGTTTAAAGCTCATGTCAAATTGTAATTAATCCTCAGTATTGGAGGTGGGGCCTGGTAGGAGATGATTGGATCATGGGGGCAGAGTTCTCTTGAATAGTTTAGTACCATCCCCATTAGTACTGTATAAAGAATGATTTCTCATGAGATCTGGTTATTTAAAAGTGTGCAGCACCTTCCCCCCTCTTTCTTCCTCATGCTCTGGCCATGTAAGACATGCCTGCTTCCTCTTTGCCTTTTACCATGATTGTGAGTTTGTTGAGGACTTTCCAGAAAGCCAAGCAGGAGCCACTATGCTTCTTCCTGTACAGACTGCAGAAATCTTTTTTCTTTAAAAATTTTCCAGTTTCAGGTATTTCTTTATAGCAATGCAAAAATAGACTAATACAGAAAAGTGCAACTCAAATTGACTATTTTTTTTCAAGGATCTTGATGGTGTATCTAAAAGTTATTTACCAAACCCAACCACATAGATATTTTTCTTAATTTTTCATTCTAGAACTTTTATATTTTCACATTTCATTTAGTTCTATAATCCATTTTGACATAAAATTTGTGTAACATGTAAGATATAGGCCTAGGTTGATATCTTTGCATATGGAAATTCAATTGTTCCAGCATCATTTAGTGAAAAGACTTTCCTTTTACCTTTGAATTGCTTCCATGCCTTCATCAAAAAAATCAGTTGACTATATTTCTGTGAATCTATCTCTGAGCTCCCTATCTGTGAATCTATCTCTGAGCTCTCTGTTTTGTTCCATTGACCTAAGTGTCTATTTTTGCATCAATATGATACTCTCTTGATTACCATAGATTTGCAGTAAATGGTTGAAATAGGACAATGTGAGTCCTCCAACTTTGTTCTTCTGAAGTATTATGTTGGCTATGCTAAGTACTGTGCCTTTCTATATAACATTGAAAAGTAATTTGTCAATATTGACAAAGTCATTTTCTGGGATTTTGGCAGGTATTGTGTTAAATTTGTGCATCAGTTAGAGAAGAATTGACATTTTCATCATATGGTAATAATTATGAACACAGAGCATCACTCCACTTATTTACATCTTTTATTTGTTTTTTTAGTTTTATGAATAGGGAACTTAGACAATATTTTGTTAAATTTATGCCTAGATACTCCCTTTTTGGAAGTTATTGTAAATAGTTTTTTTTTTAGTTAAAAATGTCAACAGTTTAATAGCTTATTGATAATATATAGGGAAATTTTTGAATATGGACTTATATTCCACAAACTTGCTTATTAATCCTGGGAGGCTTTTGTAGAGTATTTGGTGTTGTCTACATAGACAATTATTTCAACTGTATATAAGGCAGTTTCATTTCTTCCTTTCCAACTGTCTAGGTCTACTTGGGCTGTTATAAGAAAATACCACAGTCTGGGTGACTTATGAATAAAGGAAATTTATTTTTCATCAGTTCTGGGAAGTCCAAGATCAAAGACCCATTAGGCTCAGTGTCTGGTGAGGGTTCACATTCTCATAGATAGCCTTCTTCTCACTCTAACATTACATGGTGAAAGAAAAGGGATCTCTCTTGCACCTTTTTTATAAAGGCATGAAGATCTCAATTATGAGGGCTCCATACCCATGACTTAATCACCTCCCAAAGGATTTACCTCTCAAGGTTAATACTATCACCTTGGGAGTGATGACTTCAGCATTAGAATTTGGAGATATGAGGAGACACAAACATTCAGGTCATATCACCAAACTGTATATATTTAATTTCATTTTGTTATTGCACTAGCAAGAACTTCTAGAATGATGTTAAATTGGAATTATAAGGGAGGATGCTCTTGACTTATTCCTGATCTTAGAAGGAAAGTATCTAATCTGTCACTGAAACTGGCCCAATAGTCCCATAGATATGGATAAACATAGAAATTGACCACTGTGGTCTTAAAGCTTGAACCTTGCATTTGTTTTATATTAATTCCTTCCTCAGGAAATGATGTTCAGGCCTCTCACAAAAAGTATCAAAGAACTGAAACTCACCAGATCACCACATTCAGACAACGAAATGCTGGACCCCTATTCATCATGATTGCTTCCTTGACCTCCCTAGTTTCTGCTTTCTTACATATCATTATACTTTTTCCCTGCTACAAAAACCCATAGTTTTAGTAGGTCGGAGAAATGGATTTGAAACTGAGGCCCTATATCCTCAGCTGCAACAACCAATTAAGGCCTTCTTCCTTGGCATTACTCATTGTATTAGTGATTGGCTTTCTGTGCAACAACCTGCAAGACCTTGACCAAACCCCTGTTGTTTTGGTAACATCACCATTAACTATATTGTTAGCTCTAGTATATTGTAGATGTTCATTATTAATTCAAAGAAGTTCCACTCTATTACTAATTGGCCAAAAATTTTTATCCTAAATGGGTGTTAGATTTTGTCAATGGGTGTTGCTTTTTGTGAGTCAATTGAAGTGGTCATATGTTATTCCTTCAACAGCCTGTAGATATAGTAGATTTTATGTATTAATTGTTTGTATTTTTAAATTTTTTAATTGAGTCAGCTGTGCATACATGAAATAAATCTCACTTGGTTGTGTAATAATTCACAGAATAAATTCCATTTGTATGAGATCAGTTGGAATACCCCATTTCTGGTTTCATTTCTGATACTGGTAATTTGTGTCTTCTTTGTTTTTTTTCTTGGTTAATCTGGCTAGACGCTTACCAATTTTATTGATATCTTCAAAAAAACAGCTTTTGACTTTATTGATTTTCTCTTTTGTTTTCTTCTTGTGAATTGGTTGATTTCAGCTCCAATACTTATTATTTAATGGCTTTTACTTGTTGTACAGTTAGTCTGCTATTCTTCCTCTACATTCCTAAGGTAGAAGCTTAGGCTATTGATTTTAAGTCTTTCTTTTGTTTAATATGTGCATTTAATGCTATGCATTTTCCTCTAAGCATTGATTTTGCTGCATCCTGCAATATTTACTAATATGTATTTTTGTTTAGTTCAAATTATTTTTATTTCTCTTGAAACTTCATTTTGATCTATGTGCTATTTACAAGTGTAGTTTTTGCTTCCAAATATTTAGGAATTTTCCATCTCTCTTTAGGTTATTAATTTCTACTTGCTTTATGGCCTGAGAACATACTTTGTAGGATTTCAATGTTTTAAATTTGTGAAGGTGTGTTTCATGGGTGGGTCTTCGATAAAGCACCATTTAATTGGTTAAAAGGCATCATTCAGAAGGAACCAATCGAGACAGAGAGTGAGTAAAAGGGGAAAGGGATGGAAGTTTTCACCGCAGTGGCAGACTCTGGAACTGGCAGTTTGGTTTTCTGGCTTTAAACTGTGCTCAGTTTGAAAGTCGAGTTTCACCAGGGACCCGTCCCTGTCTGCTTAGTAATTTGTCTGTCTCCTGTCGCTATCAGTTTCACAACTTCATATACTTACTAAAATGTATTGATTTGTACACTTGAAAAGAGTGAATTATATGATATGCAAAATATGACTGGGTAAAGTTATTTAAATAAAACAATTGGGAGGAGGAAGAAACTATTCTGTCAACTGAGAATACAAAGATGAATACGGCATACATAATCTCTGCCTTTATTAGCTTGCAATGTAGTAAGTCTAGTGTGTGAAACAGACATGCAGAAACCAGTACTACAAAAAAGTTGAAAAGAGAAAAGAATCTACCAATGAATTCTAGTGGAATTTTTTGTTTGAAACAAGGTTGAGTATTGGGATTGCACATTGTCTTGCTTGAGGAACTGAAAGAAGCTGTATCTTGTTGAACCTATAGTAGCATGTAGCATGCAGGGGGTTGTTAAAGGTGAAAGCCAACTGACAATTTTGAAACAGAAAAGCATCTTTTTTGCAGTGTGTATAATAGATTAATTCATGAGTAAAATGACAATTAACTGAGCTAAGATAATGAAAGGGAGCCGCTTAACTGGAAATAGGAATTCAGTGATATTTAAGATATACACTTGCCCTGATTTAGCATGAAGTGACTTGATAATTGCCTAAAAGTAAATTCAAGGAATTTTGTCATGTTCAAATATCTAAAGCAGGATGAGTCTAGACAAAAAATTATATTTGCAATAGTGCTTATTTTAAATTAGGATTTGAGGATAAAATTTCGTACTAAAAGTGTAAATATGCCATTATACTTTGCAGTTGAGGTCACCATGCTTTCTAAATTACAGTGATGGATGATGTTCCTTAGAAGTAGAGAGTTGTGAATGAATAGTGTATTTTCCACAGAAAAACTTCTACCAATCAACACTTAAGTGTAAGCTACTTGAAGTCGGAGAATTTTGTCTGTTTTGTTTACTTTTGTATCCCCAGCCCAAGACCGTTGCCTGTATACATAACAGGCACAAAATATATATTTGTTGAATAAACGAATGTACACAAAGAAGAAAAGTCTTTTAAGAAAGAACATGTTTGTCACCAAAGGAATCAATGTTGAAGCAATTCTTTCAACTGAGATGATATTACAATATTGAAAATATATTTCTCAGGAATTTGCAACAGAGTTAACCAGAGGCGGTTGTTCCAATTTACTTTGGACCCAAGCACAATGAATTAGATATAAAGAACTAGAAACTTACGTCCCTCTTTAAGAGCAAACCAAAAAGAATTTAAGAGATAACATATCTTCATATCATTTACAGAAACAGAATGACTCTTGTAATTGTAGTGATGAAGTCAAATAATTTGTAAGACTTTGTGAAGTAATGTTTCATGCCCTATGAATAAAGCACTTGGGCAGCAATGGTGTCATTGCCTGAAGGCAACTACCTCATTTCAAATCCAGGGAGCAGGAGTGTGAAGATTTCCTCAATCTAACCTGCCCATGCTTATCACCATGTTTTATTGTTACAATTCTCATGATGATTTATTGAGACTTGCTATGGACCAGGAACTATCTTAATTATTCTCTGCCATTATCTAACATAATCACAGCAACAATCTGAGTTGTTGTGCAGATGAGGAAATTGAAAATTTAAACACATTAAGTACAATGATATAAACTCCAAGATAGCAGAGCTTTTGTCTACTTTATTCGGAGCTAAATTCCCATTGCTACTTTGTAGGTGCCTGTCATGGGCTTAATTGCATCCCTGCAAAATTCATATGTTGAAGCCCTTTCCCTCAGCACCTCAGAATGCCACTGTACAGGTTGAGCATCTCTAATCTGAAGCTCTGAAACCCAAAATGCTCCAAAATCCAAAACTTTTTGAAGGCTGACATGATGCCACAAGTGGAAAATTCTACACCTCACCTCATGTGATGGGTTTCAGTAAAATGCAGTCAAAACTGTGTTTTCTATGCTAAATTATGTAAAATATTGTATAAAATTACCTTTAGGTTATGTTTATATGGTGTTTATGAAACATACATGAATTCCAAATTTAGTATGGTCTCATCCCTTAAGATATCTCATTTTGTGTATAAAAATATTCCAAAATCTGAAATCAGAAATCTGCAACACTTCTAGTCCCAAGCATTTCAATCTGTATTGGGAGATAGGGTCTTTAAAGGGGTGATTAGGTTAGAATGAGGCCATTAGGGTGGGCCTTAACCCAATCTGATGATGTTCTTAAAAGAAGAGAAAATTTGGACACACAGAAAGACACACACGTGTGTGTGTGCGCACAGAGAGACAACAGGATGTGCACACACAGACCAAAGACTATGTGAGGGCATAGAGAGATGGCAGCCAAGGAGAGCGGCTCTCAGTAGAAACCAACCTTGCTGGTATCTTAATCTCGAACTTCTGGCCTTGAGAACTGTGAAAAATAAATTTCTCTTTTTTAAGCCACCCAATTGGTGGTACTTCTTTAAGGCAGCCCTAGCAAAACGAGCTAATACAGTGCCCACAATATATTTTGTAAAAAGTAAATATTGTGTTAAAGATCATAAAATCTGAAGTCTAGCATGTCTGCAGTAAGTCTGCAGTCAATTTGTTGCAATCATCACGAGAAACTTGTGGCTTGTAGGAGCTAATCTTTTATACTCCTGTGACAGCCAGATTCTATAAGCAAATTCCAAATTAGATACCTTCAGTTCAAGGTTCTTTTGCCATGGAAATGTTTCCATTTTCAATTTATAAAAGATGAATTTTTCTGTAGTGTAGGTGTTTGAAACAATCTTTTCATGATGTTGAGAATTGATCATGGAGCCTATTTCAAGATACATATTGAAGAAAATGTAGCATTTATCCTTCAGAGCACCCAAGAACTAAAGAATATTCTCTCCAGGTTAGACATAGTGGCTCACACCTGTAATCCCAACACTTTGGGAGGCTGAGGTAGGAGGATCTCTTGAGGCCAGGAGTTCAAGAACAGCCTGGGCAACATAGTCCGAGCTAATTTTTGAATATTTTGTAGAGACAAGGTCCTAACTACTCAAGAGACTGAGGTGGGAGGATTGCTTGAGCCCCGGAATTTGAGGTTACAGTAAGGTATGATCGCACCACTGCTCTCCAGTCTAGGTAACGGAGTGAGACCCTAACTGTAAAAAAGAAAAAAAGAATATTCCATCCAACCAAAGAAATCAGCAGGCAAAATAAAGATAAAATTAAACCAAATCCAATATAAATAGGTCCATAGAAAATTAAACAGAAACATTGTATGCAGATATACAGCACCAATACAACTGAAATGTTGAGACACTTTCTGAATAATGGAATTTACATATTTTTAAATATTTAAGAAAATAAAGTATTAGCATCATTTTTATTTCTCCCATTGAATCCAAATGTCAAAGACCAGAAGATTTGGTGAGCCAGATATCATTTTGGACTTTGCAGATATATTTTATGGTTTATTAGCAGATTTACTTGATGTGGGCCACAGAATTACCTTTAATTGTTGAGAGTATGAGTACAGTAGAATAATTCAACTAAAGAACACTGGGAAGAAAATAACTAAGTTTACAGAGGCAGAGGCAGGTGTAGTTGAAGAAGCTACACAGGTAGGCCCAGATGACAGACGTATTCAGAATACATGAAATAAAATACCATAAGAAAGAATGCAACGGCATTGTCTGAATTTATTCCTAAACTACAGATGGTCCTCTATTTAGGATGGCTCAATTTAAAAATTTTCAAATTTACGTTTATTGTGAATGTGATCCCGCCATAAATCAAGGAGCTCCTTATGCCTGAAAATGGGGTTACGCTTTCTACTGAATTCTTATTGCTTTTGGGCCATTTTAAAGTCAAAAAGTTATAAATAGAACCCTTCTAACTCAGGGTCTACCTGCTGTGTTGCCAGCATTAAATGCATTTTCTTTATCTTTTCTTTGAGACAGGGTCTCACTTTGTCACCCAGGCTGAAGTCCAGTGGCAGGATCATGGCTCATAGCAGCCTCAACCTTCCCTGCTCAAGCAATCCTCCCACCTCATCCTCCCAAGTAGCAGGGCCCTCAGGTGCGTGCCATCATGTCCATCTATTTTTTAAAATTTTTTGTAGAGAAGGGATCCCTCTGTATTGCCCAGGTTGGTCTCAAACACCTGGGCTCAAGCAATTCTCCTGCCTCTACCTCCCAAAGTGCTGAGGTTACAGGCATGAGCCACTGCACCTGACCTAAATGCATTTCTTTCCATTTATAATATTTTCAATTTAAAAAGAGTGTATCAGGAGGTAGCCCATTGTCAGTCAAGAAGCATCTGTAGTAGATTTGACTTTTTTTCCACACGAAGAACTAAAGCTTAACTCAAATATTCCGTAGGAGAAGGCTGCAGGTCATAGTCAATATTTATTCTCAGTTGTGAACTGCAATCACACTTTCAATTCTGCATTCATTTCGTCTCAGGGATTTCCTACAGGGAAAGTATTTAATGGTAATTGTGTAGGTCCTTGCAAATCTAAATAACTTCTTTAATATGACAACTGAATAGAACTTAATTAGGTAACAAGGATCTTTTCCTAAAAAATCCATTCTGTTGCTTTAAGAGATTATAATACAATATATTAAAGACATTTATGACCAATAAAATATGTCACTGATGAATCTGTGTCTGTGTGTGTGTATGTGTGCATGTGTGTGTCTCTTAATCTCTGTTAGCAGTCTACCTGTTCTGATGAGCTGGAGCAGTCTTGCGACTCCTATAAATAGACAGCTTGCCAAAACTTTTGATTATATTATTAGCAGTTAGATAGATAACAACTGTTCAGCATTCACTATTCTAATTGCACTGCATTTGGGTTCTTCAAAGCTCCCTGCAATTTTGTCTTTTGATAGTGAAAAACTGAAAAACACAAACTCTAGTACTTTTATTTTATATAATTTTGCCAAAATTATGATTTAATAATAATAGAAATTTCAATAGTGAGGCAATTTTCCTATTTTTATCCTAAAGTCATATCAAATGAACCTGAGTCCATGATGAATGTCTACATTAAAGCTATCATTGCTAATAGTATTCCATATCATTTGTCTTTGGTTCCGTGGGACCAAATTACAATCACCACATGACTGTAGCTTATCTTGTGATTAATGATGGTTTTACTAAGTCACTGACAGTGAAGCTTCTGGGAGGAAAATGGTTATATGGTTTGAAATTTTAAATTGCACATTTAAAAAATCATTACCTGGTTTTCAAAGAGATGGTTAATTTGTTCATGATGGGGGGTAAAAATCCAGGCCGTTAGCCACTAAAGAGAAGAATTTCTCAAGTTAATTATTCCAACTTTTAAAGGTTGTAAGGTGCTATAAATAACAAAACATTTCCAGAAGAGGTGCAAACATCTCTTAGAAAAGATGCAAAGTTTTTCAGATAAATAAAAATATAATATGCAAAAAAAATACTAAGACTCAGGAAAAAAAAAAACAACAGAAAATAAGGTTGGGTGAAATATTGAAGAGTATTCTGTGTGATATATTGTAGATTCAGAAAACTGCTCTGCATCATTTCCCTGAGAGTCATCAGTGCACGTCTAAGTCATTAGTGAAAGAATATTATTAACATCCATTGGACTTTTGATGTTTTCCTCTAAATTACCTCGGCTTCAAAACTAATATGAACTTACATTATTACTTCTGGGTCTAATTGGCATTGGTTCGGTTTAAGCAAAGAGAGATTTTAAAATCCATTTTGCTTTAGGAAAGAGGTGGCCACTATTAGGGAATTTGCTTTTATTGTAACTTTATCTATTTTTCTACATAAAATTCAAAACCTTGTTTTGCAAAAGTAGCTTCAGTTAAGTTCCATAATAATAGACTATTTGCAACTCAAATGTACATAAAACAATCTCAAAACTCTGATTAGTCATAAATGGCTTTTTTGTCCTATAGTTTGGTAAAAATAGAACAGTGAATCTGAAACTTCATTTCTATCCCTTCTACAAGTCAATTGACCATATCTTCTATGATTGAAATGGTCAAAATATGTCCATCTTTCAAAAGCCCATAATCATCCAAGTGACTGCAGCAGTAACAATGCCAGCTTGGATTGTTATTTTATTTCTGTGCTTTTCATGCTAGGTTAGCTACAGAAAAATATTTTTTTTGGTAGTGTGTTGATTCTCTATGGGTACTTGGGCTGAAATAGTTCATCTAATGCTTGATATGGTATTGTCTCAAATAATATGAGTATCCAAAAATTGATAATCTCTTGACATTATTATTCTCTATGCAACAGGGTGTATGATGGTGACTTCTGTTTCTAGTAAGAATCATCAAAATGTTGGGGCTGTATTGCTAAATCTGGGCAAGTGATCAATCCTACTTGGGCTCACTCTGTTGTTTAGGAGACTAATTATTGTAGCAATATTAAATGATTTTATTGTGCTAAGAGAGCTTAATGGAGACTGTTAAACATTTATTGGAAACATACTTGCCTCTATGAACCTCTAAAACAAGGATATTACTGCATTTTAACCATTTATTTCTTAGTAATGATGCTGACATTAATTTTTGATGCTTATAAAGCTATTTGATTTTCTTAATTAATATAATCTTTTAATGTACTGTTCCAAATAAATAAGGAAGATGGAGTTAATGATATAGACCATATGAGTGGTGACAAATGACTCATGCCATATTTTTTAAAAAGACCAAGTTAATGAGACATTAGAGGCAATTACTCAAAAAAGTAAAATTATTCAAAAATGTAAAAGAAAGAGAAGAAACCACATTTATTGAAGAACAGTCTTCGGTATGACTGCATAAGAAGCCTTTTGGACTCACTTCCTAGTGAAGTTAGTGAAAATTATTATTTAATAAAAGCACCAATTAAAATGTCTAGGAATGGTGTTCAGGGCACATAGCCAATGAAGAAGTATCTATTCAAGGACATTTACTAACATTCACTAACAGTCAAGTCTATGGTATTTGAACTTAGATTGCTTCCTCCCTATCCCATCCCAGCTCAGTCAGCCAGAAATTCCACCACAGACTGATGCAGCAAAGAACTCAGGGGCCCCTCTCTCCCACCTCCCAGTAGGAGAACTACCTTCCTAGGACAGTCAGGCTGTCAACATTTCTTATCCTGCCCTACATGTAGCTGAGTCCTAGTTCTGGGTAAGAGGTTGCTCTGGCTCCCTTTTTCTGTCCAGATCCCACGGGTGGAAGGAAGCTCTATCTTGAACTTTGCACTACTGAGAATTCTCAGTCTCTAATGACCATTTCCCAGGCTCATAAGGCAGTGGCACCATTCCCCAGATGCAAGCTGAGAAGACCTGATGCTACTGCCTCTCTCCCCTGCTACATCTAGCACTTAGTTCCTAGAGCAGGGATGTCACTCAGAGAGATATGCACCATTGTCCCTAACCCCAGCTCCAGAGATATGAACCAATAATTTTACTAAAGCCTGGTGCCTGGTAGAGTGGGTGGTGAGTGTAAGAGGTGGGAAGGGAGAAGAAAGTCATAAAACAAACAGCTTCTGATCTCTTCCAAAAGTAACAAACTCCACTTGCAATAGTATGTGGAGAAATCAAAGCCTAAGTGTGCCTTCTAAAGCAATGGAAGTTGTGGTGAAAGAAGATTGGAAAGTGATTTATGAATTCACTAAAAATAAAGGCTAAATTATTGACTGCCTCATTTGCCAGAGAACCTTCTTGGGATCAGACTAAATCTCAAATACTAATCACCATAACTATTTTTTGAAAGTTTCTTTATAGAAACTTCATTTGATTGTATTAGAATACAGAGGAGTCTATGTTCCTGGAACACTGAGCCAGCAGTTAGTAGGATGTGGCCAGAGAAAGAGACAGTTAAAGAAAAGAAAACCCTGAAAAAACAATTATCATCCCAAAGTGGCTCTGGGTGCCCAATGACAGTAACATCAAAGGCCTATTATTGAGAGAGTAGAACAGACGTCACTAAAATAATCTAATGAGTTCCTAAACAAACAAGCAAATACAAATAACAAGTGGCAGGTGGGGGAACATGAAGAGTTAGTACTTACAGTTGCTATATCATCTAAAATGTCCAGTTTCCAACAAAATTTATGAGATAGCCAAAGAAATAAAAAAGTATGACCCATAAACTGAAAAATGTAAACACAACTGAAACTGCCTGTGAATGACTAGATATAGTATTTATCATAAAAAGACTTCAAGCAGGCATTATAAACATATTCAATAAATAAAGAAAAAAGTGATTAAATAAGTAAAGTATGATGACAATTACTCCTCAAGCAAAGAATATAAAGACATATAAATTATCTTTAAAAGAACAAAATGGATATTCTGCAGTTAAAAACTGTAATAACTGAAATAAAAAATTCACAATAGGGCTTAACTACAGAATTGAACTGGCAGGAATAAGAATTAGTGAACTTGAAAACAAGAAAATAAGAATCATGCAATTTGAAGAAGGAAAATATGAAGAAAACTCAACAAAGATTCAGAAAAAATGGGAGATACTAGTAACACAACAAAATATGCATAATGGGACTAACAGAACTAGAGGAGAGAAAAGAAGAGATCAAAATATTCAAAGTGGTGATAGCTGAAAACTCCAGAAATTTATTACAAAACAATGATCTGCATATCCAAGAATCTCAATAAACTACATAAGATAAATACAAACAAATTCACAAATAAAAACATCAAAATAAAACTACTGAAAGCCAAAGACAAGGAGAAAATTTTGAAAGCAATAAATGAAAACTGACCTCTCACAAGGGAACCACAATAAAATTATTTAGAGTTTACTTATCAGAAACTATGAAGACTAGAAAGCAATGGGTTAACATATGCAAAGTGCCCAAAAGTTAAAAAAAAATTTTTTAAAACAACCCAAAATACTATATGCAGCAAAACTATATTTCAAAAATGAAGGTAAAAGAAACACTTTCGGCCAGGTGCGGTGGCTCACGCCTGTAATCCCAGCACTTTGGGAGGCCAAAGCGGGTGGATCATGAGGTCAGGAGATTGAGACCATCCTGGCTAACACAATGAAACCCCATCTCTACCAAAAATACAAAAAATTAGCCGGGCGTGGTGGCAGGCCTCTGTAGTCCCAGCTACTGGGGAGGCTGAGGCAGGAGAATGGCGTGAACCCAGGAGGTGGAGCTTGAAGCGAGCCGAGATGGTGCCACTGCACTCCAGCCTGGGGGACAGAGCGAGACTCCGTCTCAAAAACAAACAAACAAACAAACAAAAAAGAAACACTTTCCCAGATAGATAAAAACAGATAATTTGATACTAGCTGACCCATCTTAAATATTAAAGAAAATACTTCAGGCCAAAATTAAGTATGAGAGGACTTCAAAATGTTCATGAAAATGCATATTATGAAAGAAACAGTGCATAGATTTCATTTTTTTCCACAAAATAAACTCGTACTAACTTTTTATCACATATCTGAACAGGATCAAGTTCGAGGAACTAAGAAAAATAAGATATTAGTTTGAAAAAAAGCGCCTATCAGAGCAATATATTTTCTGTCAAAATTGAAGCAAGAAAAAAACATCAAATTAATATGAAGCTTGAGTGGAAGAATAATGAAATCCTTGATATTTTACAAAAAGTTTATGAAGACAATGTCTCAAAGAAATAAACAGTTTTACAAATGAATAACTTATTTTAAGAAACAACAAGATGACATTGAAGAAAAAGCCCACATAGACAGACATCCACCTTTACTTGGGAGAAAAAACTACGTCTTGTTCTTGCCCTAATTGAAAAGAATCAATGATTAACAGCAGAAATAGCCAACACCATAAACATCTCAATTGGTTCACATTACACAATTTTCATTAAAAAAATAGAGTTGAGCAAATTTTCCACTTGATGATTACCAAAACCACCCAGATCAGCTTCAGACAAGAGTAGGGCATCAACAGAAATTATAAAAAAGTGACATCAAATTATGAAGCACGTCTTCAAAGAATTGCAACAGAAAGTGAAACGTGGCTTTACCAGTATAATTCTGAAGACAAAACACAAAGTATTCCAAAAAAATAAAAATAAAAAACAAAACAAACAAATGGAAGTCATGCAGTCAAAGCAAAAGCATACCAGTCAAGAGAAAAGATCATGGCAAGAGTTTTTAGGGATGCTCAAGACGATTTGCTTGTTGAATTTCTGTATGGACAAAGAATGATAACGTCTGCTTATTTTGAGAATGTTCTGAGAAAGTTAGACAAAACTTTAGCAAACAATGTGCGGGAAATCTTCACTAGAGAGTTCTTCACAACTACAAATGGTCCAGCTCCTT
This sequence comes from Pan troglodytes, assembly GCF_028858775.2. NCBI lineage: Eukaryota > Metazoa > Chordata > Mammalia > Primates > Hominidae > Pan > Pan troglodytes. Next base: position 152,570,830 of record NC_072403.2, on the reverse strand, counting down.
TCTCTCATCAAAAAAGTCAATTTTGTGAAAGTTTCAATGGGAAATCATTAGGAATGCACCTTACATTTCTGATTTGATTTCTTCTGATTTCCTTTTATTTCCTAGTCTTAAAAAAAATCTGTAAAGGGTATGTAGTTTTCTTCAGTAACATAACATAAAAAAGATGACATTGACATGGTTAAATTCCCAGGACCCTCAGTTCTTTAGGGATGTACTAAATGGCTAGCATCATCACTTACAAAATTGTCTTTCATTTGATGACATTTATGTTGAGAAATAAAGTTTTATATTCTTATCTTTTACTTCTGTCTTTCCAGCAATTTTTTGAAATGCTCTTGTATTTTGAATGCTTGTACAAATAAATAGCACCAGAAAAGGTAATTATGTAATTATAAAAGACAGTATACACATGTATTTTTATTCTTTATCCTCTTAATTGATTTAAAAAGCAATTAAATAAAACAATAGGATATAATATGTCTTTGTGTCTGTATCATACAGAAATGAGACACATTTGCCAATAATAGCAAAAAGGTGGTGAGTAGAAGGAAGTTTTAAATTAAGAATATGACCCCAGATAGTAACTGGAATACACAGAATGAACAAAGAGAACCAGAAATGATAAAAAGAATGTTAATATAACTAAAGTTATATAAAAAGTGTCATTCTTCTTTAAAACATTTTTATTAATTACACATACTCATTGAATATAAGGTAAAACTTAATTATTGGTTTCATTTGCAATATAGACATTGCTTTGGGAAGAGTAGTGGATAAATTAGCCCAAATTAATGATATTTAAAAGAATTATTCATTTTCTTAAACATTAAATAAGTCATTAAAATATTATTTTAAATGTTGATTAAACAGACTTCTCTTGTTATATTAGAATAGTCACTATAAGTTAAAAGAAAACAGCTTTAAATTGCATTTGTGAAAATCGACAAATTGAAACAAGCCTTTAAACAAGAAATTTTGACTTAACAAAATAGCTAACATCTATTTGGTACTAGGCTTAGTACCACAAATTGAAACAAGCCTTTAAACAAGAGATTTTGACTTAACAAAATAGTTAGCATCTATTGGGTACTGGACTTAGTCCCACAAATTAAAACAAGCCTTTAAACAAGAGATTTTGACTTAACAAAATAGCTAACACCTAGTGGGTACTAGGCATAGTACCTGAGTGATAAAACAATCTGTACAATGAACCCCTGGGACATGACTTTATCTATATAACAAACCTACATATGTACACTCAAATCTAAACGTTTTAAAACAAGATGTACAGAAAGAAAAAAAACTGTCTAACATATAAACCAAGATTATTTTGTGATTATTTCACCTTTCTAAGTCTTACAGATTTTAACAGACTAATTCTAGTTTGAAGCCTTTCAGATATATATATATCTGAAATATATAAAAATATATATATCTGAAATATATAAAAATATATATATCTGAAATATATATAAATATATATATATGAAATATATATAAATATATATATCTGAAATATATATAAATATATATATCTGAAATATATATAAATATATATATATCTGAAATATATATAAATATATATCTGAAATATATAAATATATATATCTGAAATATATAAATATATATATCTGAAATATATAAATATATATATCTGATATATATAAATATATATATCTGAAATATATAAATATATATCTGAAATGTATATAAATATATATCTGAAATGTATATATGAATATATATATCTGAAATGTATATATGAATATATATCTGAAATGTATATATGAATATATATCTGAAATGTATATATAAATACATATATCTGAAATGTATATAAATACATATATCTCAAATGTATATAAATATATATATCTCAAATATATATAAATATACATTTATCTCAAATATATATAAGCATACATATATCTGAAATATATATACGTATATCTGAAATATATATAAATATACATATATCTGAAATATATATAAATATACATATAACTGAAATATATATACACATATCTGAAATATATATAAATATACATATATCTGAAATATATAATATATATCTGAAATATATAATATATATATCTGAAATATATATAATATATATGAAATATATATAATATATATGAAATATATATAATATATATGAAATATATATAATATATATGAAATATATATAATATATATGAAATATATATAATATATATGAAATATATATAACAATATATATGAAATATATAAATATATATGAAATATATATAAATATATGTATGAAATCTATATAAATATATGTATGAAATCTATGTAAATATATGTATGAAATCTATGTAAATATATGTATGAAATCTATATAAATATATGTATGAAATCTATATAAATATATGTATATATGAAATCTATATAAATATATGTATATATGAAATCTATATAAATATATGTATATGTATGAAATCTATATAAATATATGTATATATGAAATCTATATAAATATATGTATATATGTGAAATCTATATAAATATATGTATCTATGTGAAATCTATATAAATATATGTATCTATGTGAAATCTACATAAATATATGTATATATGTGAAATAGATATAAATATATGTACATATGTGAAATATATATAAATATATATATCAGGCATATATATACATATAAAAATATAAATATATATTTATACATAAATATATAGTTTATATGTATATAAATTATATTTATATAATTATAAATTATATAAAATTATAATTTATATAAATATATAATTATAAATTATATAAATTATACTCATATAATTATATTCATATAAATTATATTTATATAAATTATATTCATATAACTACATTTATATAAATTATATTCATATAATTATATGTATATAAATTATATTCATATAATTACATTTATATAAATTATATTCATATAATTACATGTATATAAATTATATTCATATGATTATATGTATATAAATTATATTTATATAAATTATATTCATATAATTTTATTTATATAAATAATTATATTCATATAATTTTATTTATATAAATAATTATATTCATATAATTTTATTTATATAAATAATTATATTCATATAATTTTATTTATATAAATTATTATATTCATATAATTATATTTATATAAATTATATTTATATAATTATATGTATATAAATTATATTTATATAAATTATATTCATATAATTTTATTTATATAAATTATATTTATATTTTATATTGATATATAATTTATATAAATTATATTTATATTTTATATTGATATATAATTTATAGTTATATTTTATATTGATATATTATTTATATTTATATTTTACATTGATATATATAATGTTATATATTATATGTATATATAAATATATAATATTTATTACATATAAATTTATATATGTATATATTTATATTATATGATATATAATAAATATTATATATTTCTATTATATTATATATAATAAATATTATATATTTCTATTATATTATATATAATAAATATTATATATTTATATTATATTATATATAATAAATATTATATATTGATATGTAAATTATTATATATAAATATAATTATTAATATATAAATTATCATATATAAATATAATTATTTATATATAAATATAATTATATTTCTATATATCAGGCATATATATATTTATATACATTTCAGATATATATATATGCCATAATTAGCATTTACTGATCTCAACATTAAATGAATGATGGCAAGAATTTATCTTTCACATATGCAAATTTGACATTACAAAAGTAATTAAGAAGAGTGAGAAAATTTGGATATTGTCATAGAGTCATTTAGCTCATTGTTTCGCCCCTAAGCAGAGTTATTAAACTATTTCACAAATATGGAAATATATAACATTTTAAATCACATCTAAGAAAAGAGTCCCTGGGAAACACTTTCCAATTTTTAATCCTTTATAACAAAAGAAATAAGTTTAACATGACCTAAATAAGTCTATCACTGAAGTATTTTTAGTTCATATAGAAAAGGTTTCTTGATATTATAATCTATTCATTACACTTCAATACTATTTTCCCAAGAATGAGAGGTCAGAATCTCAAGGTATAGTTTTCATTGTGAAGTATAATTACTGAAATAATTTTATAGTCTGTCTCTCGGAAGTTCAAAGTAGAAAAAGCAGTAAGAGGAGAAACGGAATCTTAAGAAAGACTAGACATTTTTCATTGTCTTTTTAAATCATCAGAGTTGTAATTAGCAGTTACACTATATCTCATATATGAAACATCTTTTATACTTTGTAGGTGCTTGATATGTTTGATGAGGAGGAAGATAATATCTCACTTCCTCATTTTGAAAGCAATGAAGTAAAACAGAGAATGAAGAATAACCATAATTGAGTTAAAATTATCTCTATCAAGATTCTCTTAGGCAGATGTCCTACACAACCTTTATGTTGAAATGTCAATATTCAACTATGGGTCAGTCTTAAAATTTCATTGTTCTTTATTTTGGCATCTAAAAGTCATCTGCAACAGATGTGACTCATAGGAATATAAGGAAACCCGTGTCACAGGAGAGAATGAATATGTCACCCCTAAGTGTGGGATAGTCCATATCTCTTCTCTCTGTATTCCTTTTAAACCTGTTCTTTTCTTCTATTTTTCCTCTCATTCTGACTTTAATATATCTTTTAATCACTGATCTCCTTTTCCTGAATGCTTAACTAAATAAGCTGTATAAGAGGAATGTGTTTGTGTCATATGTATATGAAATCAAATAGACACTTGAGCCAGCTGCTTTCCTTATGTTAGTCTCCGTCTCTGCCTTTTCATTTAATTAGTGATGTCTTTCCAATAAGATAAGTATTTTAGTGAAATCTCATTTATCAATTTTTTCTTTTATAATTTTTCCTCTCACTGCCCTGTTTAAGAAAGGTACCCCAAGGTCATAAAGATTTTTTTCTGTTTCATCTAGAGTTTTAGAGTGTGTGTGTGTATGTGTGCGCGTGCGTGTGTCTGTGTGTGTGTGTGTGTGTGCATCTCCACTTTGAGTTAATATGGGGGTATATGATCCTTTAAGCATCAAGGTTCATTATTTCACCATATAGACATATATATCTCCTCCTATCATTAGTTGAAAAGACTGACTTCTCTTTATTCAGTTATTTCAGCACCTGCTTTTAAACATCAATCAACCATTCTGGGTTTGATCTGCATTTTCCTGATGACAAGTGACACTGATGTTAAGCATTTTTTCATATACCTGTTGGGCATTTGTACATCTTCTTTGGGGAAATGTCTGTTCAAGTCCCTACCTCATTTTTTAATTGTGTTATTAGTTTTTTCTATTGAATTGTAGAAGTTCTTTATATATTTTGGAGATTAGTCCCTTATAAGATTTATGGTTTGCAAATATATTCTTTTATTCTATATTTCATTCTATAGGTGGTCTTTTCACTCTGTAGATAACATTTCACACCTGTCAGGATGTTCATTATCAAAAATACAAAAAACAAGTGTCATTGAGGATGTAAAAATATTGGAACTCTTGCACACTGTTAGTGGAAATGCAAAAATGGTGCAGCTACTATGGAAAACAGTATAAAGGTTCATTATCACTCTCACGTTCATTATAGTCAAAATGTAGAAACAACATAAATGTCCACCAGCAGATGAAGGGATAAAGAAAATGTGGTATATACATAAAAGGAAATACTACTTAGATGTGAAAAAGGAGATTCTGCAATATGCAACAACATGGATAAACCTGGAGGACATTATGCTAAGTGACATAAGTCAGTCACATAAAGACAAATACTGCATGATTCCATGATTCCACTTACATAAAGTGTCTAAAATAGTCAAGTTCATAGAATCAAAGAATGGAATGGTACTTTTCAGGGGTTGTGTTAAGGGGGAAGTGGGGAGTTATTATCAATAGGTATAATGCTTCAGTTAGGCAAGATGAATAAGCTCCACAGATCTGCTGTACAATGTTGCGTGTACAGTCAACAACAAGACACTGTAAACTTAAACATTTGTTAAGAGGGTAACATTTGTTACATCTTATGTTAAGTATTCTTACTACAATAAAATAAAATTTTGGAAAATCAGTTGACCATCGTATGTGGGCATATTACTGAATTCTCTATTCTGATGCATTGATATATTTATCTATCCTCATTTCAAAATCATTGTATTGACTACTGTAACTTGATAGTAAATCTTGAAATAATGGGCTGGAATTTCTCCAGCTTTGTATATCTTTTCCAAATTATTCATTTTAACGTTTTTATCTGCTAATCCCACTGTCTCTTCCATTTCTGAGATTTATTTCCTCCTAGTTATTGCTCACATTTTTCTGCTTTATTTCATGTCTAGTTTTTTGTTTGGATACTGAACTTACTGATTTTTACATTGTTCAGTATCTGGATTTAGTTCCCTAACTTCATGAATATTGAGGTTTGTTGGTTGGTTTATTTATTTATTTATGAGACAAAGTTTCATTCTTGTTGCCCAGGCTGGAGTGCAGTGGAGTGATCTTGGTTCACGGCAACCTCCATCTCCCAGGTTCAAGTGATTATCTTGCCTCAGCCTCCCTAGTAGCTGGAATTACAGGCATGCACCCTCACCACGTCTGTCTAATTTTGTATTTTTAGTAGAGATGGGGTTTTACCATGTTGGTCAGGTTGGTCTGGAACTCTTGACCTCAGGTGATGCACCCGCCTTGGCCTCCCAGAGTGCTGAGATTACAGGCATGAGCCGCTGTGCCCGGCCAAGATATATTTAGTCCGGTCATTCAGTTACTTTAATAAGCTTGGTCCTTTAGAGGCTTGTTTCTAATTTTTGTTGTCATGAGTCTAAAGTAGCCATTACTATGGGACTAGTTTAGTCCTGTAACTTCTTTTTTTCTTCCCTTCTGGGTCATTTGTTGGATGTCCTGTGTGTTCCACAAGCTCTCTCCACTTTGTTGCTATCTCCAATATCTCTCAGCTATGTATTATCTCTAATAATGCTTTAGCTTACAGATCTCTAGTAGTTATTTCTTGCTGTTTTTGGGATAGTCTTACTGTGCAAGAGGAGCTTCGATATTTGGCAAAAGAGTCAAGAAGACTCAAATGCAGATTTAAAGAGCTTTTTATCTATATAGCTTCTTATTGAGACACTGGCTTACAAATTCCAGCTGTCACAGCATTCCTAAACCCTAATTTTTTTTCTCTCAGCTCAGTGAAACCATTGTGCTTTGTGTTTGCTTTTCATGTGTAAAGGTTCAGAAAATTTATCCAGACAGAATGTCAGGCATTTCCTCTCCTCTCAAGAGTTACAATCCTTCATTGCCCATGATCTGGTGTGAGAAAATGTTTGTTTATATTTGTTGTTTTGTTTTATTTGTTTTCTACTTGCCTATAGTGGGAAGACATATATAGTGCCAGCTACCTCATCAAGGCCAGAAGTGAAAATCTCTCCAATTTATTTTACAAGGATAGCATAACACTGCCAAAGCCAAAAAGCAGAGCATAAGAATAAATCAGAGCTCAATTTTACTTATGAATAGGAGGTCAATGATCTTAAATAAATTAGTGTCAAATTGATTCCTGCAACACATTAAAGAATAATGCCCTAGAACCAAACAAAATTTGTTTCAGGGTTTCCATAATAATACAATGTTCTGGAAGCTTAGCATCATGTACATAGGTCAAAGAAGAAAATCCTTTTAGTTATCATAGTAGGACCCAATAAATCCTCAGTGTGCAGCTAGCAAAAATAAAGCTCTAACATAATAAAGCATATCCATTTCAAATGCAAAGTTAGTATCAAAAAATAATGAATTGAATTATAGAATAATTTGTAATAAATATACAAGGAATATAGAAATGCTTGATATCAATATGAATATTTAATATTTGACCAGCACTCAGAACCAAGGTAGTTTTAGAAATTAAACTGTTTTGAATTTTCCACCAACTGGTATTTTACTAATATTATAAGTATAATTTTCTATATATTTTCCAATCTATTGGACTGTTCTTTCCTTTTGACTGTTTACTACCTGCTACCCCCCATTAAAACTCAAAAGGGAAAGAATATTATTTTTATTGTTACAACTATAAGCAAGATAGGATTTCAGAAAGCCCAAAGATTGGTTGCACTGAATTGTGAAAATTACATGTTACTCCTTAAGAAAGATTATGTAATTTTCCAACAGGGAGGGTTATGAGTCAAGTTGGCAAATTTTCCCTTGTTGTGGAAAGATGGGAAAGGGTGGCCCCATGATCAATATATGTAGTACAAAGCTTCAAGAAATGTAATATGGCAAGAAAAAGAAACACGTTATATTACTGTAAATAATAATCATTGCCTTTAAGAGTATCCATGGAAAATTGTATAAGAAGGAAAAGAAACAAGAAGGTAGAAAGCAATGAAGGGAAGAAGAAAGGAAAGAATGAAAGGAAAGAAGGAAAAATAAAATAAATCAAGTTTGTGAGGTGATTTGTTTAAAAAAGTGTAAAAGTCTTAAATGCTATCAAAAGCATGCAAAAATAAAAAAAACTAGCAGAAATAGGCATTAGATATATAATAGAAAATGTAATATTTTACTAAGAGAGATAAAAGTAAAAATAACGTGTGAAGTACAGAAGAGGCATAGCTTGTTTTATTGTGCTTCACTATATTGTACTTTGCAGACATTATAATTTTATAAATTGAAGGTTTGGGGCAACTGAGCATTAAACAAATCTATTGGTACTACAATAACATATGCTCTTTTTTGTTTCTGTGTGACATTTTATTAGTTATTTCAATATTTCAAATTTTATTATTATTATGTAATCTATGACCAGTGATATTTGATTGTACCATTGTAACTGTCTTGGGGAGCTAGGAACCTTCCCCATATGATGGTGAACTTATTCAATAAATATCATGCGTGTTCTGAGGGCTCCACCAATCAGCTGTCCCCTCATCTCTTTCCTTCTCAGAACTCATATTCTGAGACACAACGATATTGAAATTGGGTCAATTAATAACCCGACAGTGGCCTCCAAGTGATTAAACGAAAGGAAAGTTTGCATGTTATATTAGTCCGTTTTCTTTTTTTTTTTCTTTCTTTTTTTATTTTTTTGAGATGGAGTCTCGCTCTGTCACCAGGCTGCAGTGCAGTGGTGCCATATTGGCTCACTGCAACTTCTGCTTCCCGGGTTCAAGAGATTCCCCTGCTTCAGCCTACAGAGTAGCTGGGACTACAGGTGTGTGCCACCACGCCCAGATAATTTTTGTACTTTTAGTAGAGACGGCGTTGCACCATGTTGGCCACGGTGGTCCCCATCTCTTGACCGTGTGATCCGTTCGCCTTGGCTTCCCAAAGTGCTGGGATTACAGGTGCGAGCCACCACGCCCAGCCATATTAGTCCATTTTCATACTGCTATAATGAAGAGCCCAAGACTGGGTAATTTAGAAAGGAAAGAGGTTTAATTGACTCACAGTTCAGCATGGCTGGGGAGGCCTGAGGAAACTCACGGTCATGGCAGAAGGCAAAGCAGATGCAAGGCACCTTCTTCACAAGGCAGCCAGAAGAAGTGCCACACAAAAAGGGAAGAGCTGCTTATAAAACCATCAGATCTCATGAGAACTCACTCACTATCAGGAGAACAACATGGGGGAAACCACCCTCATGATTCAGTTACCTCCCATTGGGTCTCTCCTAAGACATGTGGGAGACTAGAATTCAAGATAAGATTTGGGCGGGGCCACAGCCAAGCTATGTCACATGTCTCTCACTTGAAATCAAAAGCTGGAAATGATTAAATTTAGAGAGGAAGGCATGTTGAAAGGCAAGATAGACTTAAAGCTAGGCCTCTTGTGCCAAACCATTAGCCAAGTTGTAGATGCAAAGGAAATGATCTTGAAGACAATTAGAAGTGCTACTCCAGTGAACACATAAATGATAAGAAAGCAAAACAGTTTTATTGCTGATACAAAGAAAGTTTGAATCATCTGGATAAAAGATCAGAGCAGCCACAACATTCCCCTAAGCCACAGCCTAATTCAGAGCAAGTTTCTAACTCTCTTCACTTCTATTAAGGCTGAGAGAGAAGAGAAAGGTGCCTAAGAAAAGTTTGAAGCTAGCAGAGTTTGGTTCATGAGGTTTAAGGAAAGAAGCCATCCCTGTAACATCAAAGTGCAAGGTGAAGCAGCAGGTGCTGATGTAGAATCTACAGCAGGTGACCTATAAGATCCAGCTAAGACATTGATGAAGGTGGCTACATGAAACACCTGATTTTCCATGTAGCTAAAACAGCCTTCTATTGGAAGAAAATGCCATCTAATCTAGGACTCTTGTAGCTAAAGAGGAGTCGATGCCTGCAAATTTTCAAAGGACAGGCGCTGACTTTCTTTCTAAGGATTAATGCAACTGGTGAATTTAAGTTGAAGATAATGCTTATTTACCTTCTGAAAATCCTAGGGCCTTGAAGAATTATGCTAAATCTACCCTGCCTGTGCTCTATAAATAGAATAACAAAGTCTGGATGACAGCATGTTTTACTGAATATTTTAAACCCACTGTTGAGACTTACTGCTCAGAAAAAATATTCCACTCAAAATATTGCTACTCATTAACAATGCACCTGGTTACCCAAAGCTCTTGTGGAGATATACAAAAGATTAGTGTTGTTTTCTTGCCTGCTAACACAATATTCATTCAATAGCCCATGGCTTAAGGAGTAATTTCAAATTTCAAGTTTTATTATTTAAGAAACACATTTCATAAGGATATAGCTGTCATAGATAGTGATTACATTGATGAATCTGGGCAAAGTAAATTGAAAAACTTCTGGAAAGGATTCACTATTCTCAATGCTGTTAAGAACACTCATGGTTCAGGGGAAGATGTCAAAATATCAACATCAACAGGAATTTGGAAGAAATGGATTCCATACCTGAAGGATGACTTTGAGGGGCTTAACACTTCAGTGGAGGAAGTAATTGCAGATGTGGTAGAAATAGCAAAGGAACCAGAATTAGAAACGGAGCCTGAAGGTGTGACTGAACTACTGCAATCTCATGATAAAACTTAAATGGATGAGAAGTTGTTTCTTCTAGATGAGCAAAGAAAGTGGATTCTTGAGATGGATTCTACTTCTGGTGAAGATGTAAACATTGTTGAAATGATAAATAATAAGGATTTAGAATAGCACATAAATTCAGTTGATAAAGCAGCAGAGTTTAAGAGAATTGATTCTAATTTTCGAAGATGTTCTAAATGTAGGTAAATGCTATCAAAGATCATCACATGCTACAGAGAAATTTTTTTTTTAAAAAGGAGAGTCAATCAATAGGGCAAATTTCATTGTTATCTTGTTTTAAGAAATTTTCACAGCCACCTCAACCTTTAGCAACTACCAGCCTGATCAGCTGGCAGCCATAAACATTGAGGCACACCTCCACCAGAAAAAAGATAGGAGTTACTGAAGGCTTAGATAATTGTTAGTGTTTTAATGCAATAAAGTGTTTTTAAAATAAGGCATGTATTTTATTTTATTTATTTATTTATTTATTTATTTATTTTTTTGAAACACAGTTTCACTCTGTTGCCCAGGCTGGAGTGCAATGGCACGATCTCAGTTCACTGCAACCCCTGCCTCTCGGGTTCGAGTGATTCTTCCGTCTCAGCCTCCGGAGTAGCTGGGATTACAGGTACCTGTCATCATGCCCAGCTAATTTTATTTTATTTTTGTATTTTTGTAGTGATGGGTTTTCACCACGTTGGTCAGGCTGGTCTTGAACTCCTGACCTCAGGTGATCCACCTGCCTCAGCCTCCCAAAGTGCTGGGATTACAGGCTTAAGTCACATGCCCCAAGGCATGTATTTTTTATACATAATGCTATTGCATATAATAGACTACAGTATGATGCACTTATAGCTTTTATATGCACTGGGAAACCAACAAATTTGTATAACCTGCTTTATTGTGATATCTGCTTTATTGTGGTGGTCTGGATCCAAACCTGTACTATCTCTTCGGTATGCCTGTAGTCCCTCCTCAGTTACCTATAATCAACTATAGCCTAAAAATGAAACTGACCCAATACCCCCATACATACACAGTTTGTTTTTAATAAACATAGAAATTGACCACTCTCGTCTAAAAGCTTAAAACTCCCATTTGTTTTATCTGAGCTCCTTCCTCAGTAAAGGACCCCCAGGCCTCTCAAAAAGTGTTAAAGAACCAAAACTTCCCAGATTATCCCATCCAATGAGATGCCAGGCCCCTCATTCATCAGGACTGCTTCCTTACCCTTCCTGAATTCCTGTTTTCCCATACATAGTTCTATTTCTCCCCTGCTATATAAATCCCTAATTTTAGTTGGTCAGGGAGATGGACTTGAGACTGATCTCCCATCTCCTCAGCTGCAGCATCTGAAAAAGCCTTTTTCCTTGGCAGACTCATCATCTCAGTCAGTGACTTTCTATGCGGCAAACGGCAGGACCTATACCAAACCCCAGGTATTTTGATAACAAAAATATTAAATGGAAAATTCCAGAAATAAGCAATTAATAAGTTTTCTGAAGTGGAGTCTCACTCTGTTGCCCAGGCTGGAGTGCAGTGGCACCATCTCAGCTCGCTGCAAGCTCTGCCTCCCAGGTACACGCCATTCTCCTGCCTCAGCCTCCCGAGAAGCTGGGACTACATGTGCCCACCAGCACGCCCTGCTAATTTTTTTGTATTTTTAGTAAGACAGGGTTTTACTGTGTTAGCCAGACTGGTCTCAATCTCCTGACCTCGTGATCCGCCTGCCTCGGCCTCACAAAGTACTGGGATTACAGGCGTGAGCCATGGCACACGGCCAGCAATTAATAAGTTTTAAATTGCACATGGTACTGAGAAGTGTGATGACATTTTGTGCCACCTGCTCCATCCCACCTTGAATTGTGACACATCCCTTTGTCCAGCGGATTCACCTGTAGACACTGCCTCCTCATGAGCCACTCAGTAGCTGTCTCACTTATCAGATCAACTGTCCCGGGTATTGAAGTATTTGTGTTTAAGTAACTCTTATTTTACTTCATTAAGGACCCTGAGGTGCAAAAGTAGTGATTCTGGCAATTCAAATATCTCAAAAAGAAGCCATCAAGTACTTCATTTAAATGAAAAGGTAAAAGTTCTCAATAAGGAAAAAAATCATATGCTGATGTTGCTAAAATTAGCAGTAAGAACAAATCTTCTATCCATGAAATTTTACACAGGATACTGTTTTAGTCATTCTATAGCATTACTAGTTATTGCTTCTAATATCCTACTGTACCTAATTAATAAGTTAAACTTTATTGTGGATATATATGTACAGGAAAAAACATAGTGTATACAGGGTTCAGTTTCAGGCATCTTCTGAGGGTCTTAGAATGTGTCCCTTGTGGATAGTATTCATCAAAGTGAACCCTTACATAAAGCTGTCACTCTTCCAAGATTAAAATATTATTTTAAAATTTAGGAGAACTAAAAACTACTACTCAAGGAAATAAGAGAGGACACAAACAAACGGAAAAACATTCCATGCTCTTGGATAGGAAGAATCACTATTGTGAAAATGGCCATACTGCCCAAAGTAATTTATAGATCCAATGTTATTCCCATCAAGCTACCATTGACCTTCTTCATAGAATTAGAAAAACTACTTTAAATTTCATATGGAACCAAAAAAGAGCGTGTATAGCCAAGACAATCCTAAGCAAAAAGAACACAGCTGGAGGCATCACGTTACCTGACTTCAAACTATACTACAAGATTATAGTAATTAAAACAGCATGGTACTGGTACCAAAACAGATATATAGACCAATGGAACAGAACAGAAGCCTCAGAAATAACACCACACATCTACAACCATCTGATCTTTGACAAAACTGACAAAGGGAATCAGTGGGTAAAGGATTCCCTATTTAATAAATGGTGTTGGGAAAACTGGCTGGCCATATGCAGAAAACTGAAACCGAACCCTTTCCTTACATCTTATACAAAAATTAACTGAAGCTGGATTAGTGATTTAAATGTAAGACCTAAAACCATAAAAACCCTAAAAGAATACCTAGGCAATACCATTCAGGACATAGGCATGGGGAAAGATATCATGACTAAAACACCAAAAGCAATTGCAACAAAAGCCAAAATGGACAAATGGTATGTAAGTAAACTAAAGAGCTTCTGCACAGCAAAAGAAACTATCATCAGCATGAACAGACCACCTACAGAATGGGAGAAAATTTTCGCAACCTATCCATCTCACAAAGGGCTAATATTCAGAATCTACAAGGAACTTAAACAAATTTACAAGAAAAAAAAACAACCCCATCAGAAAGTGGGCAAAGGATATGAACAGACACTTCTCAAAACAAGACATTTATGTGGCCAATAAACATGAAAAAAAAAAAAAACTCATCCTCACTGGTCATTAGAGAAATGCAAATCAAAACCACAATGGGATACCATCTCATGCCAGTTAGAATGGCAATCATTAAAAAGTCAGGAAACAACAGATGCTGGAGATAAGGTGGAGAAATAGGAACACTTTTACACTGTTCGTGGGAGTATAAATTAGTTCAACCACTGTGGAAGACAGTGTGGCGATTCTTCAAGGATCTAGAACCAGAAATACCATTTGACCCAGCAATCCCATTACTGGGTATATACCCAAAGGATTATAAATCATTCTAGTATAAAGATACATGTACACGTATGTTTATTGCGGCACTATTCACAATAGCAAACCCTTGGAATCAACCCAAATGCCCATCAATGTTAGACTGAATAAAGAAAATGTGGCACATATACACCATGGAATACTATGCAACCATAAGAAAGAATGAGTTCGTGTCCTTTGCAGGGACATGAATGAAGCTGGAAACCACAATTATTAGCAAACTAACACAGGAACAGAAAACCAAACACCACATGTTGTCACTCATAAGTGGGAGTTGAACAATGAGAACACATGGGCACAGGGAGGAGAGCATCACACACCAGGGCCTGTTGAAGGGTGGGGGGCAAGGGGAAGGATAGCACTAGGAGAAATACCTAATGTAGATTACGGGTGGATGGGTGCAGCAAAACACCATGGCACACGTATACCTATGTAACAAACCTGCACGTTCTGCACATGTATCTGAGAACTTAAAGTATAATAATAAGTAAATAGAATAAAATAAAATTTTTAATCAAAATGCTAAGGAAAAATTTTTATAATTTAACAAATTGATTCTAAACTTCATCTGGAATTATGACATAGAAAAGCATTGACAAGAACATTTTGAAACAATTACTAAGTACAGTTTTCCTTAGTAGATAATAGACTGTAGTCTTAAAATACAGTAAATAAAACATTACTGGTGCTAGAATAGACAAAACTGAAAATGGAACAAAAACAAAAGGATAATATACCCAGTACAATGTATACAAACAGGAAATCATTTTTTAAACTAAGCCATTACTACACACTACATATCAAAATAAATTTCATATAAATGATTTAATTTAAAAAGCTAAATCATAAATCTAGTCAAATGAAATCATGAGACATATTTGTATAATTTTACCATAACAACTACGTGCACCATTACAGAATATAGGGAGAGCTAGGTTTGACAAGGTGAAAATCTAAAATGGTTATGCCAAAATAACCCATTATTTTTTGGAAATGCAAAAGGAAAAGTAAAAACTACACTTGTTATATATTCCACAACTTAATTTTCATACATGAGCAGTATTGGCAATCAATAAGAATTCAAAAATTCAAATAAAAAATGATCTAGGACAAATTAGCAAATCATAAAATTAAAATGTAATTAGATAATAAACATAGTAAAATGTGCAATGTTACTCATCAAAAAATTCATAAAACATTAATGGTTCAGGGCATGGGATTCATAGATGAACACTTATGAGTGTGAGTTCTAGATTTGACAGTTATAAAGATTACATGATATAATATATTGTGGAACTTAATATGCTTCCTTTACACTGTGTGTTTTCACTTAATATTTTTCTTGTATTATGTTCAATTCATATTATTATTTCATAAAATAATAATATGTCATCTTCACCAATCAAGCTGGAAAATATTTTATGGTAATGATAACATATTGTGTTATTATATAAATATCCATTAAGATTGGATATAGGAAATCAATATTCTCATATATTAAGAATGGCTTGTATTTCTAGATATTTGCTTAAGATATAATAAATTATATCTAAATAGGTCTTAGCTATAAAAAATTATTGATATTTTATTTATAGTATTAATTCCTGATTCTGACTCCTTTACTTACCAGACTTGTAATGTTAAACATGTTAATATACCTTCCTATGCTACAGTCTCTTCATTTGAGATATGGGAGTAGTAATAATGGTTGTTTATAGGGATGCTTTAATCTTTAATTTAGGTTTTCTTTTGAAAGTGGTTATTAAACAGTTATTATTTTTCTGTTCAGTAATGATTTTTGTTGTGATTTTTATTATTCAAACCCCACCCCAAAACAGTGATTGGTTTTGTTAAAATATTTTAGTGGATATCCAGTCAAATGGAATCATAGTGCATCATTAGAGGAAATGATGCAGAAGAAGGATTTTTAAAGCATTCTCCATGGAAGCCCAGTTCCACAGAGGAGCTTCAAGGGGCTGTTGGGGAGTGAGGGTGAGAAGCTACCCTGGTAGGCACACCTCTGCTTTCCCCTGCTTCAACCAGAACAGGCCTAGGTCTATTGTTGTACCTATTCAAGGTCCCCTTCATACTTGTTTGTACAAAGGATTCTTCTAAAATGTAACACTACTTATTTGGAGCACAAACTGACAGAGAAAAGGTACATAACATATTGTTCAGTTTTAAAGATCAGATTCCAAATTATTATAAAAACTGTTTTCAATATGGAAAATAGACATCATGACAGGCTAATGGATTTAGGGTCATTCTTTTTCCTTTTTGGTCACTGTGTAATCTATGATGAGTATATTATTATATAACTGAGATATAATAACATATTTATAAAGTAATAAACATTCAATGGAACAAATCAGGAAACTAACTTTATCTTTCTTTTACAATTATCTAGAAAAATATCACCATCAGATATTAATATTTGAATCTGTTTTTATGTTGACTAATGATAGTTAAAGCAAATAAAATAACTTACATTTCCATAGTAAAAACAACAATACACATTGGAATTAATATATATTTTAATGCCACAAACATTATGTTGTAATACTACGTATTTGATTTGTTAAAATATGCAGAAGCAGACTTCTTAATCTCGCTGAACCTCAGGTTGCTCATCTATAAAATGTAGATAGAATAATTAATTTATGTTATTAGGAGATTAGAGACAATGTAGATAAAAAGGCCAAGTTTATAAGAGGCACAAAGAGAGATTAACTCAATGTATCATTTCTCCATCTACCTTAAGTATGACAAACTTTAAAAAACACTCAAATTCTAATACTTAATTGTCTTTAAAAGTAAGAAATGTCTTCATAAGACATTTGTCTTTTAATTTTTGCAAAAATGGCAAAAATAATAAACACAATACATCATGAATTCATACTTTGGAAAAGGAAAAATTCTTTTAATTCAAAAAAATGTTGGTATAGAGATGCTCAGGAGTACCTATAGTACTGTTGATTTCCATGAATTTTTGTTTTCTGTTCACCTTCTTTTACCATGGAAAGCTGCCTGTGTTACTGAAAGATTGCTGTTTGCATTTCACATAGATTTGTTCTTGTTAATATTTTATTAGTGGCTATTTTTAGTTTTACTAAAAGACTATACCTAACTCTTTTCTCTCCAGGTTTTTGTAAGTGGATTGTGCTGAAAATGGAAGTGCTTGGGAAATCTACTGGTTGTGCATATTTTAAAAACTCTTTGTAAAATAACATGTTGGGTTCAAGATTCCAAGTGGCCTCCAGCCTGGAATACAGCATATTGGCAGGAGCCTCCACACCTGTTTGGCCACTTGCTCTCTCTTACTCTCTGTTTCTCTTTCTCTCTCTCTCTCTATCTTTGTTTTCCTCTTGTTGGCCACCACAACTTTGGTGATATTTACTTTTTTACTTTTATTAAATGGCAAATAAATCTGACTTTAAAGATACCTCCTTCCATGATTTTAAACCTGTTATATGTTAAAAAGAAGTTCCATTTGCACAGCAATTCCCAACATCTTTCACCAAGGTAAATTGTGAAATTGTCCAGCAAATATGTGTTTCATTAGTAATAACATTCAACAATTTACCTAGTGCTGACCAGGTGCCAGCCATTCTGCCAATATTTTCTCATATAATTGCTTTTCATTTCTACAACATCCTTATGAATTAAGATTTTGAACACCCACTTTACATTTTAAAAGTTTATAATATTTTAAATATTTTAAAGTTAAAATGATCAAATTAATGAACTAGTCAGTTTTTTGACCTCAATTTCAGAAGAGACATGTTTCTCATTTTCTTTAGTTGTTCAACTTCTGATGATTAAAATTTGTGTTATTGATGATTTTCATACAACTGTTCCCCAAAAAGTTACCTTTTTTATAATTAATTTCAATGATAAGAGGAAAAAAAGATTATCATTCTAAGAGGAACTGAGGATATATTTTAAAATTAAAAAGCTAAAGATTTTTTTTCGACTGAGATTTTGTTTGTTCCTCCAAGGCTCATCTCCTTTCAGCTTCTCTTACCCCCAGACCTTGTCCCAAGACCTGAGACGAGGCAGAGGCTGGTGCCCATCTACACCCTTGATGCATAAAGGTACAGGAGAGGCTGAGTTCAAAAACCATCAAAAAAAAGTTAGATTGTGTTTATATTATTTTATTTTTCTCAACAAATACCCTAGGCCTCATGTTTAGTCTGGGTAATCCACAGTGTTAAAGAGTTAACCAAACAAAAGGAGAGGCAATTAAGTTATGCTTAACTGGTATTTTCTATCCTTCAAACTAGAATAGGATTAGTTACTATAAAATTTAGTGGGTTTTGCAAACATTGCTAAAAATTACATTAGAAAAATCCTTTGATCTCTTGAAAGCAGTGTTTTGTATAAAACTAATGTGATTTGGATATTGTATATGCAAAATTAATTACTGCTTAAAAAACACAATTAGCTTATTTAAATATTCTTGCTAACAGTGAAGTGAATTGTTTTAGATAAAAAAGAATAAGATCAACTATATTTGTATTTGTAATAACTTAAGTCAGTCTACCTAATTGTTAAAAATATGATTGGCTGTTGAGGACAGAACTTGTTGCTTTCGAAGTAGTGGTAGGTATACATTTAAGTTTGTCAGTAATATATTGTGATGGTTAACACTGAGTATCAACCTGATTGGATTGAAGGATGCAAAGTATTGATCCTGGATGTGTCTGTGACGGTGTTGCCAAAGGAGATTAACATTTGAGTCAGGGGACTGGGAAAGGCAGACCCACCCTTAATCTGGGTGGGAACCATCTAATCAGCAACCAGTGTGGCTAGAATATAAAGCAGGCAGAAAAATGTGAAAAGACTAGACTGGGCTAGCTTCCCAGCCTACATCTTTGTATATATTATGTATAGGAGGATATATAGATATATATAGAAATATATAGAGAGGGAAAGATATATAGATAAATAGATAATATATATTTCTATCCTATTAGTTATGTCCCTCTAAGGAACCCTGACTAATACAGATTTTGGCACCAGGAGTGGTACTAGAGGAGCAGAATATTAAGGGTGGAGTTCTTTCATTGGTTTGGGAGTTTCTGGAGTTGGCTGCTTAATATGATTAGACCCAAGAATGCTCAAAAAAAGGACTCTACTTCTAATAGTATGGAGAACACTGATAGTCCTTGGCATAAATTGTTTAGAGAGTTATGCGAAATAAATGCATTTGACACTCCTGAGTCACTGCTTGTGAGAGGCAAGGAGTTTAGTGACCCTGTACATAAAACTTTTAACCATATGTGGAGAACCAACGAACATAATGAAGCTGGTTGGTTGCTCCAAATTTCAGTGGACAAAGTGATGAAATAAAATGTTGAACTCAAGGATTCTAACTCCCAGCTTCAGAAGCAGATACTGAGCCTCAAATCTGCTAAGATTGCCCTGAGTGAGAGTATTATCTCCTGTAGAGAAAGAGCCGAAATTGTGGAAAAACAGACAGAAGCTTTTATCATGAAAGTGGCTGACCTGCAACTAAAGAGGCATGCACAGTGTCACCAGATGTCTACTGTTAAAGTGAGGGCATTAATTGGAAAAGAATGGGACCCTGCAACTTGGAATGGGGACATGTGGGAGGACCCTGATGAAGTGAGGGATGCTGAGTTTGTCAATGCTGATCAACCTTTTTTGCCAGAATACCTTCCTCATCCCCAGTAGTGGCAACATCCTCTCCCCACTCATGCTGCCATCAGCCTTTCCACCTTTGTCTGAGGAGTTGAACCCTGAAGTTCCTGAGGCAACAGTGATGGCCTCCCCTGAGGCAGTTACCAGGCAAAATAATGTTAATTCTCTTCAGGAGCCACCCCCAACACCCCTGTTTGCACCTAGACCTATAACTAAAGTCCTGGTGGACCCCTAGAGGTGAGATTGAGAGGGTGACCCATGAGGAGGTATGCTACACTTTAAAAAGACTGCTTAAATTTTCGAATTTACATAAACAGAAATCTGGAGAATAGGCATAGGAATGGATATTAAGGGTGTGGAATAATGGTGGAAGGAATCTAGAGTTGGATTAGGCTGAATTTATTGATTTGGGCCCACTAAGTAGGGACTCTGCATTTAATGTTGCAGCTCAGGGAATTAAAAAAGGTTCTAATCGTTTATTTGCTTGTTTAGCTGAAATACAGATTAAAAGATGGCCCACTGTGAATGAGCTGGAAATGCCTGATCTCCTTTGGTTTAATGTAGAGGAAGGGATCCAAAGGCTTAGGAAGATTAAGATGGCAGAGTGGATTAGTCACTTTAGACCTACTCATCCCAGCTGGGAAGGTCCAGAAGATATATCCTTGACAAATGCCTTGTGAAATAGATTTTTGAGAGCAGCACCTGCATCTCTGAAGAGCCCTGTAATTGCTGTAGTCTGTATGTCAGATCTAAAACTGGGAACTGCAGTCACTCAACTACAAATTTTAAATACAACAGGAAAAGTTGGGTCCTGAGGTGGCAGGAGCCAAGTGGCAGCACTCAACTGTCAAAGGCAAGATGGCCATAGCTGTCATAACAGACAGCAGAGACAAAGCAGCAATCAGAATAGTCTGACTCGTGTAAAGCTCTAGCATTGGCTAATGGATCACGGTGTTTCTAGAAATGAAATTCATAGGAAGCCTGCTGCATTTCTACTTAATTGATATAAGCAGAAAACTTCTAGGTCAAATGGACAAAAGACTAATTTGAATTAGGAAAACAGAGAATCAGAGCCCCTCAATCAATTTTCAGACTTGAGTCAGTTTACAGACCCAGAACCCCTTGAATGAAGGGGAGCCTGGTTCCTCTTGAGGAACTGACAATGTATGCAAAAAATCTTTCTCCCATCATTCCTCAAGGAGACATTTAGCCTTTTACTAGGGTAACTGTGCATTGGAGAAAGGGAAATGATCAGATATCTCAGGGACTACTGGACACTGGCTCTGAGCTGACTTTGATTACAGGGGACCCAAAACATCATTGTGGTCCTCCAGTTAAAGTAGGGGCTTAAGGAGGTCAGGTATTTAATGGAGTTTTAGCTCAGGTCTGATTTACCGTTGGTCCAGTGAGTCCTCGAACTCATCTCGTGGTCATTTCCCCAGTGCCAGAATGCATAATTGGCACAGACATTTTTAGCAGCTGGCAGAACACCCACATTGGCTCCCTGACTGGTAGGGTGCAGGCTATTATGACGGGAAAGGCCAAACGGAAGCAATTAGAGCTGCCTATACCTAGAAAAATAGTAAATCAAAAACAATATCACATCTCTGGAGGGATTGCAGAGATCAGTGCCACCATAAAGGACTTGAAAGACACAGGGGTGGTGATTCCACCACATCCCATTCAACTCTCCGTGTGGCCTGTAGAGAAGACATGTTTCTTGGATAATGACAGTGGATTTTCGTAAGCTTAACCAAGTGGTGACTCCAATTGCAGCTGCTGTACCAGATGTGGTTTCATTGCTTGAGCAAATTAACACATCTCCTGGTACCTGGTATGAAGCCATTGACTCGGCAATTGCCTTTTTCTCCATTCCTGTTCATAAGGCCCACCAGAAGCAATTTGCCTTTAGCTGGCAAGGCCAACAACATACTTTTACTGTCCTACCTCAGGAGTATGTCAATTCTCCAGCTTTGTGTCATAATCTTATCTGGAGTGATCTTGATTGCTTTTCACTTCTGTAAGAATATCACACTGGTCCATTATATTGATGACATTATGCTGATTGGATCCAGTGAGCAAGAAGTAGCAAACACACTGAACTTATTGGTGAGACATTTGCATACCAGAGGATGGGAAATAAATCTGACTAAAATTCAGGGAATTTTAGTAAAATATTTTACTTCAATAAAATTTCTAAGGGTCCAGTGGTATGGGGCCTGTCGAGATATTCCTTTTAAGGTGAAGGATAAGTTGCTGCATTTGGCCCCTCCTACAACCAAGAAACAGGCACAATGCCTAATGGGCTTATTTGGATTTTGGAGACAACACATTCCTCATTTGGGTGTGTTACTATGGCCCATTTATTGAGTGACCCAAAAGGCTGCCAGTTTTGGGTGGGGTCAAGAACAGTAGAAGGCTCTGCCAACAGGTCCAGGCTGCAGTGAAAGCTGCTCTGCCACTTGGGCCACACGACCCAGCAGATCCAATGGTTCTTGAGGTATCAGTGGCAGATAGGGATGCTATTTGGAGCCTTTGACAGGCCCCCATAGGTGAATCACAGCAGAGGCCTCTAGTGTTACGGAGCCAAGGCCATGCCATCTTCTGCAGATAACTACTCTCCTTTTGAGAGACAGCTCTTGGCCTGTTACTGGGCTTTCGTGGAAACTGAATGTTTGACTGTGGGTCATCAAGTAACCATGTGACCTGAACTGCCTATCATGAACTGGGTGCTTTCTGACCCATCTAGCCGTAAAGTGGGTCATGCACAGCAGCATTCCATCATCAAATGGAAGTGGTATATATGTGACTGGGCTTGAGCAGGTCCTGAAGGCACAAGTAAGTTACATGAGAAAGTGTCTCAAATGCCCATGGTCTCCACTCCTGCCACCCTGCCTTCTCCCCCACAGCCTGCACTGATGGCCCCATTGGGAGTTCCCAGTGATCAGTTGACAGAGGAAGAGAAGAATAGGGCCTAATTCACAGATCGTTCTGACAGATATGCAGGCACCACCCAAAAGTGGAGAGCTGCAACGCTACAGCCCCTTTCTACAACATCCCTGAAGGACAGCAGTGAAGGGAAATCTTCCCAATAGGCAGAACTTCAAGCGGTGCACCTGGTTGTGCACTTTGCATGTAAGGAGAAATGGCCAGGTGTGTGTTTATATACTGATTCATGGGCTATAGCCAAAGGTTTGGCTGTATAGTCAGGGATTTGGAAGAAGCATGATTGGAAAATTGGTGACAAAGAAATTTGGGGAAGAGATATGTAGATGGACCTCTCTGAGTGGTCAAAAACTGTAATGATATTTGTATCCCATGTGATTGCTCACCAATGGTGACCTCAGCAGAGGATGATTTTAATTAGCAAGTGGATAGGGTGATCCGTTCTATGGACATCACTCAGCCTCTTTCCCCAGACACCCCTGTCATCACCCAATGGGCCCTTGAACAAAGTGGCCATGGTGGCTTGGATAGAGGTTATGCATGGACTCAGCAACAGGGACTTCCACTCAGCAAGGCTGACCTGGCTATGGCCACTGCTGAGTGCCCAATTTTTCAGCAGCAGAGACCAACACTGAGCCCTTGATATGGCACCATTCCTCGGGGTGGTCAGCCAGCTACCTGCTGACAGTTTGATTATATTGGACCTCTTCCATAATGGATAGGGCAGAGGGTTTTCCTCACTGGAACAGACACTTACCCCAGATATGGGTTTGCCTATCCTGCATGCAATGTTTCTGCCAAGACTACCATCCGTGGACTCACGGAATGCCTTATCCACCGTGATGGTATTCCACACAGCATTTCCTCTGACCAAGGCACTCACTTTATGGCTAAAGAAGTGCAGCAGTCGGCTCATGATCATGGAATTCACTGGTCTTACCATGTTCTCCATCATCCTGAAGCAGCTGGATTGATAGAATGGCGGAATGTCCTTTTGAATTCACAATTACAATGCTGACTAGGTGACAATACTTTGCAGGGCTGGGGCAAAGCTCTCCAGAACGCTGTGTATGTTCTGAATCGGTGTCCAATATATGGTACTGTTTCTTCCACAGCCAGGATTCACAGGTCCAGGAATCAAGGGGTAGAAGTGGAAGTGGCACCACTCACCATCACCCCTAGTGATCCACTAGCAAAATTTTTGCTTCCTGTTCCTGCCACATTACGTTCTGCTGGCCTAGAGGTCTTCATTTCAGAGGGAGGAATGCTGCCACCAGGAGAAACAATGACAATTACAATTACATGGAAGTTAAGATTGCCACCGGGACACTTTGGGATCCTCCTACCTACATTTATGTCAACAGGCTAAGAAGGGAGTTACACTGTTGGCTGGGGTGATTGATCTGGACTATCAAGATGAAATCAGTCTACTACTCCACAATGGAGGCAAGGAAGAGTATGCATGGAATACAGGAAATCCATTAGGACATCTCTTAATATTACTATGCCTTGTGATTAAGGTCAATGGGAAACTACAACAGCCCAATCCATGCAGGACTACAAATGGCCCAGACCCCTCAGGAGTGAAGGTTTGGGTCAGTCCACCAGGAAAAAGCCATGACCTGCTGAGGTGCATGCTGAAGGCAAAGAGAATACAGAATGGGTAGTAGCAGAAGGTAGTCATCAATACCAGCTGCAAACACATGACCAGCTGCAGAAACGAGGACTGTAATTGTCATGAGTATTTCCAGCTTCTTTTGTTAAAAACATGTTTGTGCATCTGTACACTTGTACTAAGAAAATATCATTTTATTTCCTTTTTGCTTTATCATGTGACATAAGACATACTGATTTCATATGAGCATTTATGTATTGTTAACATTACATAATAGTATTTGGGTTTGGGATTGGTGCATTTCCCATAGTACAAAGGATAGTTGTTTTATGTTAGGCATAATTATGAGCTTATTATTGTTTTTATTGAAGATTATGTATGATCTCAGGAGATGTGCATGGGTTCAAGTTGATAAGGGGTGGACTTGGGATGGTTAATACTGAGTGTCAACTTGATTGGATTGAAGGATGCAAAATATTGATCATGGTTGTGTCTGTGAGGGTGTTGCCAAAGGAGATTAATATTTGAGTCAGTGGGCTGGGAAAGGCAAACCCATCCTTAATCTGGGTGGGCACCATCTAATCAGCTGCCAGTGTGGCTAAAATGTAAAGCAGGCAGAAAAATGTGAAAAGAGAGACTGGCCTAGCCTTCCAGCCTACATCTTTCTTCCATGCTGGATGCTTCCTGCTCTCCAACATTGGACTCCAAGTTCTTCAGTTTTGATACTTGGACTGGTTCTCCTTTCTTCTCATCTTGCAGATGGGCTATTTTGGGACCTGGTGATCGTGTGAGGTAACATTTAATAAACTCCCCTTTGTGTGTGTGTGTATATATGTATATCTCCTATTAGTTCTGTCCCTCTAGAGACAGAACCCTGACTAGTACATATATCTATGTCCTGAATGCTTGTAATCCATACACAAACTTTATTTTATAGTTTATTTTATTGATTTACTTCATTTGGACTGCAGTTTTTGCAATATGAAAAAGTAAGAGCAGAGTTTGTGATTATCTATTTAATTTTACCAAAGCATATATATACACACAAGACAAATCAATCAAAGACAAAGCAGATATTGACATGAGTTATAAAGTTTGATTTAACACTTGATTAATTTGGAAATTGCTAAATTCCCCCTTTTTTCTATAATCACCATTATAATTTATCTCTATATATTATTTTTTATAGGTTTACTTGGTGTCAGCTTAAGAGGGAGGGAAATAATGTTGACTATGTAAAATAGTGTGCAAATTTGACAAATGTTTTGAAATCTAGTTCTTTACTTAAAGCTTTGGAACCATGGGAAAATAACAGATCTATTTTCATAGGAATTAACTGAATCAATTACTTACTGGTATTTTTGAAAATTTCATATAACCAGTGAAGATGTCTTTATACATGCCTGTAAATTTGCATATGCCCTGCGAAGTTTACTGGCCATATTTAATTCTGAGAACTAATTTTAGTAAGTTAATGAAGTCAAGAAAGACAAATTCCTGAGGGAGAAAATTTTAAGATAATAACCTAAATTTTCAAAGGCCAAATAGAGAACAGAAAAGTGTAAGGTGGTGGCAATGAAGAAAGCATTAAGAATTAAACTCAATTTTGGATCTTTCCTGCTTTCTCTTGTGGGCATTTAGTGCTATAAATTTCCCTCTACACACTGCTTTGAATGTGTCCCAGAGATTCTGGTATGTTGTGTCTTTGTTCTCATTGGTTTCAAAGAACATCTTTATTTCTGCCTTCATTTCGTTATGTACCCAGTAGTCATTCAGGAGCAGGTTGTTCAGTTTCCATGTAGTTGAGCGGTTTTGAGTGAGTTTCTTAATCCTGAGTTCTAGTTTGATTGCACTGTGGTCTGAGAGCTAGTTTGTTATAATTTCTGTTCTTTTACATTTGCTGAGGAGAGCTTTACTTCCAACCATGTGGTCAATTTTGGAATAGGTGTGGTGTGGTGCTGAAAAAAATGTATATTCTGTTGATTTGGGATGGAGAGTTCTGTAGATGTCTATTAGGTCCACTTGGTGCAGAGCTGAGTTCAATTCCTGGGTATCCTTGTTGACTTTCTGTCTCGTTGATCTGTCTAATGTTGACAGTGGGGTGTTAAAGTCTCCCATTATTAATGTGTGGGAGTCTAAGTCTCTTTGTAGGTCACTCAGGACTTGCTTTATGAATCTGGGGGCTCCTGTATCTGATCTTTGACAAATCTGAGAAAAAGAAGCAATGGGGAAAGGATTCCCTATTTAATAAATGGTGCTGGGAAAACTGGCTAGCCATATGTAGAAAGCTGAAACTGGATCCCTTCCTTACACCTTACACAAAAATCAATTGAAGATGGATTAAAGACTTAAATGTTAGACCTAAAACCATAAAAGCCCTAGAAGAAAACATAGGCATTACCATTCAGGACATAGGCATGGGCAAGGACTTCATGTCTAAAACACTAAAAGCAATGGCAACAAAAGCCAAAATTGACAAATGGGATCTAATTAAACTAAAGAGCTTCTGCACAGCAAAAGAAACTACCATCAGAGTGAACAGGCAACCCACAAAATGGGAGAAAATTTTCGCAACCTACTCATCTGACAAAGGGCTAATATCCAGAATCTACAATGAACTCAAACAAATTTACAAGAAAAAAACAAACAACCCCATCAAAAAGTGGGCGAAGGACATGAACAGACACTTCTCAAAAGAAGACATTTATGCAGCCAAAAAACACATGAAAAAATGCTCACCATCACTGGCCATCAGAGAACTGCAAATCAAAACCACAATGAGATATCATCTCACACCAGTTAGAATGGCAATCATTAAAAAGTCAGGAAACAACAGGTGCTGGAGAGGATGTGGAGAAATAGGAACATTTTTACACTGTTGGTGGGACTGTAAACTAGTTCAACCATTGTGGAAGTCAGTGTGGCGATTCCTCAGGGATCTAGAACTAGAAATACCATTTGACCCAGCCATCCCATTACTGGGTATATACCCAAAGGACTATAAATCATGCTGCTATAAAGACACATGCACACGTACGTTTATTGCGGCACTATTCACAATAGCAAAGACTTGGAACCAACCCAAATGTCCAACAATGATAGACTGGATTAAGAAAATGTGGCACATATACACCATGGAATACTATGCAGCCATAAAAAATGATGAGTTCATGTCCTTTGTAGGGACATGGATGAAATTGGAAATCATCATTCTCAGTAAACTATCGCAAGAACAAAAAACCAAACACCGCATGTTCTCACTCATAGGTGGGAACTGAACAATGAGAACACATGGACACAGGAAGTGGAACGTCACACTCTGGGGAGTGTTGTGGGGTGGGGGGAGGTGGGAGGGATAGCACTGGGAGATATACCTAATGCTAGATGACGAGTTAGTGGGTGCAGCACACCAGCATGTCACATGTATACATATATAACTAACCTGCACATTGTGCACATGTACCCTAAAACTTAAAGTATTAAAAAAAAAAAGAAACTCATCTGGAGGCTGAAAAGAGTAATGCAACAGATTGATTTCTTATTGCTCAGATCTATCCTCTCTCTCACCTCTCCTGCCAAAGATATACTTTGAAAATAATTTTAAAACAAGACCTTGCTTTTAAGAAACCATCTGCTAAATGATCCAATCTATACCTCAAGTTCAGCCCTTTGTCAGCAAGTAAGTTTGTAAACACCAATTCCATGTTTTCTTTTTCCCACCATTTTTTTTAGGACAAAACAAAAAAACAAAAAGCCAACATCTAGCTGAACTAAAAGTAAGCTACATAAGTGACCTAAATTATCTGGACTCCAAGATTAAATTTATTCATATCATCTAAAAGTTGAGTATGTGTCAGAACTGAATAAATGTCTTGCTTTTTCTTTTTTGCTTTTAATGTTTTCATTCAATATTGTCAAATCCTACTCAAATCTTACTTTTCAATCCTTTGCTTCATAAGTGTGGAGCTAACCTGAAGATACAGTGAATACTGTTGTCGTTTTTTTTCTCAAACTATTAAATCAGAGCTAATTTCCTTGAAACAAAAGACCTCAAAGAGCCTAACTGAAATATGTTTGGGAAAGGATGATATGAACTGTGGCCATCCCTTTCCAATGCTAGTTTAAAAAGGTCTTGATTGCAGGCAATACCTGATAGAAATAATATTAATAAGAGTTTTCTTTTTCTTTAACTTTACCAAATTTTTATTATTTTACCTTGTTCTTAATTCTGGGATTACTCTTGTATGCCTGTATCACATGCATCTTTATCTGTAGCTTTAGAACATGATGATTTTTACCATGTTTGATAATGCATTACCTCTTATTTCTGTCTGGGAAAAGTGTAGAATGCAATACAATATCAAACTTTACTTTTTGGCAATAGTCAAAATCATAGCCTGATATATCATGATATAGTTTGAGCAGAAATGAATTATTGTGGAAACACAGGTAGTAGATGATAATTAAACCTATGATTTGCTAATTAAATTTTGATGTAAGTAGGAATGGTTGTCCACATTATGACATAAGGCAAAATGTACATAAAAATCCCTTAGAAAAATCTTGGTGCTTTTATTTTTACCCAAGTAATCTTTTCTTTAATCTGTAAGACTACTATGATGGATTACTATGATATCCTTTTAGCTAGAAAGAAATCTAAGTTGGAATGGTATTAAATTTATTATAAGTAAGATAAAAATGAGCATTCTTCTCTGCATTAATTTTTATTGGAAAGTTCATGTTCTATCATTAATACATCTTTACTAAATACAACATTTATTGAGTATTCATAGAGTGAATATTATTCTATCATTTACTCTAAAATTTGATCAGGAATGGTGGCTCACACCTGTAATCCTAGCACTTTGGGAGGCTGAAGTGGGAGGATCTCTTGAGGCCAGGAGTTTGAGACCAGCTTGGGCAATATAGTGAGGCCTCATCTCTACAAAAATAAAATAAAATAAATTAAAATTAAGTAAAATAAAATAAAATTCATGGAGGTTTGTGGTTTTTTATTTCTTTTGGTTGTGATTGTATGCATACATATATAAATAAATATACATATAACATTCAAAGACTTTACAGTTTATTGAAAATCAGAGGGATAAAACAGAGGCAATACAACAATGCAGCGTAATTAGAATTATAGAATATAGAGCTTACAAATAACTTAAGGCTCCATCTGGTCATTATCTATAGTAACATTTCCAGAGAACTGAAATCAAAGTAGATGTAACTACACAATGGTAAAACTGTTCCAGTGCATGTCATAGGATAAATATTCCAGAAAACTTTAATGAACAAATGAATTGTTCACTACCTACTTAGCAAATAAATTCAGATCTCCTCTAAGTCTTAAGCTTCATTTTTTTTCCTCAAATGAATATATTTTTTAAATATTTAAGATCCATTCAATTTACTTTGGATTGTGTAACTGTTGGGAAATGACCTAAGCTGATATTTCCTGTGTAAAACAGTAACACTCTCATTTTTATTTGGATCTACCTTGAGCCATAAATAATGTTGGAATCTGGAGAAATGCTGAATGACTTAGCATTCTACAACTTTTTTGTTTTCCTCTTAATTGAACTAGAACATGAAAAAGTGCCAAGGAGTGTATATAAAAGAAAGAATTATCACTCTTACGATTTCTGGAGATTGACTTCTTAGTTTTAAGAGAATTTTGAATTTCCTACATTTATTTTGATAATCTTACACCCATATATATGAGCATACCAAAGATTGTTTGTATGACCAATTTATACCCATGTTCCACTGCTTTACTGAAGTCCTGGAGTTTGCATTTGCATTGGCCCAAAGTAAAGGACAAATTACATCATGGCAAGCTGTACAAATAAAGCTTTTACAGCCATTTACATAAGGCATAGTAGTGGGGAAATTGTCACCAAATAGCACATGGTCTTTCAACTCTGAAGAACTCAACAGAACCTGTACTGTAGCAGTCAATGTCATAATTATTTCACTGGCAGATGTGTTGTATAGATTTAATTTTGAACAAGTAATGATGATACTAAATATATAATAAAGGACTTCATACTCCAAAATTTTTTTGCCTTTTATGAATATGATTGAATTGATTGGATCTTCAAAATAATTCCCTGATAGTTAAAATTTTGAGTTTTTTAATGGCAAAAATAAAGGCAATGATAACTACTATAATTTAAATAAGGGTCAAAATAAGAATGATAAAAGTGAGAAAGTATTGCTTCATAGTTTTAATTTCATTGGTAATTATATTTTTTTATAAAAATTATAATCGGTGGCATATTAAATTAATGTTGTTAACTTGAATTTTATTGATTTGGTAGGAAGCTTTAGTATTTTATTTGAAAGTGAAATTTAATAGATTTCAGAGCTATAAGTAAAATAAGTTTATATCTTATTTTACATAAAATTTTTCTTTTATACATTTATATTAAAACATATATAAGTTTTATTGGTATGTTTTTAGCTGATATTATAAAAATTGATACTTAGAATTAAAGTGTACTTATCATTAATTTTTTTTTAGCTGAAAATGGTCCATAGATTAAGGAAGTTGAAAAAACACTGGGAGAGCCCTCATTATGGTTGCTTTAAATGTAGACCGACATTTGCTATTTTGTGTTTCCTGCTGTTTCTTTTTTTTTTTCATAATTAGTAGCAATAAAATGCCATAAATATTTTTAACAATGTGTATGTTCATTTCAGGGTTAAAAGAGAAAAGTAGAGTAAATAATACTTCCTTCTTTTTTGCAAGAGGTTTAAGGGGACCTATTTAGTGGCACAGGTAGTATCCATAGAAGTGAAATAAGCAAGTTATATGCTATTGAAACTAAAAACAAACCAAACAAGAGATACATGCCCCACTTGTGATGGAAATACGCTGTGGGAATGCAATCAATGAAAAGCTGTCATGTGTCCCCTGGTCACACTATTTGAGGTTCCATAGTAAACCTCAAATAGCGTGACCAGGGCACACATGAGAGCTTGGGCTAGACCAGAGCAGGGCTGCCTAAGAAATGAACTTGACAAATTCAACTGTAACATCCTTTGTAGGCAGCACTACCAACCGTGGTACCTCCTGGACATCTCTCCAGCATAAGGAGCAAGGCAAGCGCTCTTTTCTCAAGGCTTTTATTCCCTCAGCCACACCTTCACCCCCATTCCCTTCCCAACCCCACACACATAGAACAAAACTTAAAAGAACAAAAATTGCATCCTCTTCTAGAAATGGTAAAACTAGAGAATTTTTTCTGGATGCAGTTTGTTAAATTCAACATATTTTGCTAGATAACGATTTCACCTCTTTAATTAACACAGATAAATGATCTATTATTATTGCTTTCTTCTAGGCTTGTGCTATATGTGTAATATTAGACACTATATCTAATAACAATAAAATGTCTGAAGGGTTGCATGTTTGTCTTGCTATTAGAGATTTTGTCTAATATTACATACATATACATATATGTGTGTATGTAATTATATATAGAGAGAATATATATTTATATAGATAATATATCTCTATATCTATAGATATATAGAGAGAATATATATCTCTATATCTAGAGAGATATACATAGAGAATATATATCTCTATATCTAGAGAGATATACATAGAGAATATATATCTCTATATCTAGAGAGATATACATAGAGAATATATATCTCTATATCTAGAGAGATATACATAGAGAATATATATCTCTATATCTAGAGAGATATACATAGAGAGTATATATTCTCTATATCTAGAGAGATATACATAGAGAGTATATATTCTCTATATCTAGAGAGATATACATAGAGAGTATATATTCTCTATATCTAGAGAGATATACATAGAGAGTATATATTCTCTATATCTAGAGAGATATACATAGAGAGTATATATTCTCTATATCTAGAGAGATATACATAGAGAATATATATTCTCTATATCTAGAGAGATATACATAGAGAATATATATTCTCTATATCTAGAGAGATATACATAGAGAATATATATTCTCTATATCTAGAGAGATATACATAGAGAATATATATTCTCTATATCTAGAGAGATATACATAGAGAATATATATTCTCTATATCTAGAGAGATATACATAGAGAATATATATTCTCTATATCTAGAGAGATATACATAGAGAATATATATTCTCTATATCTAGAGAGATATACATAGAGAATATATATTCTCTATATCTAGAGAGATATATATGTGTAATATTAGACACTATAATAATAATAATAAAATGTCTGAAGCATTGTGTATTGTTATTAGATATTATATCTATATCTCTATATAGATACACCTATATATGCACATATACACACATACACAGACACACACATACACACATATATATATTTTATTTATATATAGAGAGAGAGAGACAGAGAGAGAGAGAAGGTTAAAAATAAATAGAAGTATTAAAATTTTCTCAGGAGAAAGATTTAAAGAAATGTAATCCTAGACTAAAAGAGAGTATCATGGCCTCACTGATACTACTATTATTTCAAAATAAGCTAATCTTTTATGTGTAACTATGATGTCTGACTGTTTTATAGTGAAGTAATACATCTAATACTGATGACACATATGTGTGTATGACTCTGTCATATTTATCTTTTCAATTTCTGTCTCATTTTATGCCTGACATATGGAGAAGTTGAGAATAGCTAAGTAGCCAATAAAAAATACAAAAAAAAAGAAACATTTTAAAAATAGGGAATGTATGGCTTTGTGACCTAGAAAAAATAAAGCCTTTATAAAAGGACGGTTTGAGGTATGCATGGGACTTTGACAGATAAGTATGAGGTGAAGGAATTCCACATAGAAGGAACATTGACAAAATCAGAGACGGCAACGTATAGAATATTCTGTATATTTATAAATTAAACAGTTGAACTAGAGAGTAGAAAACCTGACAAAAGGAAATTTAGGGTAGGCTATATTGGATGGCCTTGAGTGTAAGGGAAAGTGCCAGGTATTTAATTTGAGAGCCATATACTTTTATTGAAGGATTTTCTGCAGGAGTAAAATATAGTTTAGTTTACTTTTTTTTTTTTTTTTCTTGAGAAATAGTCTTGCTCTGTAACCCAGGCCAGAGTGCAGTGGCGCAATCTCTGTTCACTGCAACCTTCACCTCCAGGGTTCAAGCGATTCTCCTGCCTCAGCCTCCTGAGTAGCTGGGACTACAGGCGCCCGCCACCACACCCGGCTACTTTTTGTATTTTTAGTAGAGCCGGGGTTTCACCATGTTGGCCAGGATGGTCTCAAACTCTTGACTTCATGATCCACCTGCCTTGCCCTCCCAAAGAGTTTGGTTTACTTTTCAGACAAAATATCTTGGAGAGATGTGAAGGAGATTGGATGAAAAGATAGAGGTGTAGGAAAATGGGACACTATACATAAAATGAGAAAAATCATGAGAACATAAAGCCATGCAGCGTCAATGAAAATACCAAGGACAAGATGAATGGTGAAGTTACAGAGGCAAATGGCATAATTCAGTAACTAGTCCTAAGTATTGAGTGAAAACAAGTTGTTGCAGATGTCTCTATGTTTCAAGGATGAGCAACTGAAGAAACTGATGAACTGGCGTTAATGACACTGGCATTAATTTTTTGAGGTGAGTGAAGTCAAATTTAAAAACTGGCCGGGCACGGTGGCTCACGCCTGTAATCCCAGCACTTTGCGAGACCGAGGTGGGTGGGTCACGAGGTCAGAAGATCGAGACCATCCTGGCTAACATGGTGAAACTCCGTCTCTACTAAAAAGAAAAAATTAGCCGGGCGTCTTGGCGGGCGCCTGTAGTCCCAGCTACTCGGGAGGCTGAGGCAGGAGAATGGCGTGAACCTGGGAGGCGGAGCTTCCAGTGAGCCGAGATCGCACCACTGCACTCCAGCCTGGGAGACAGAGTGAGACTCCGTCTCAAAACAAAAACAAAAAAACAAACAAAAAAAAAAAACAAAAAAAAACAGGGCCGGGTGCAGTCGCTCACGCCTGTAATCCTAGCACTTTGGGAGGCCAAGGCGGGCAGATCACTTAAGGTCAGGAGTTTGAAACCAGCCTCGCCAACATGGTGAAACTCCGTCTCTACTAAAAATACAAAACAATTAGCTGGGTGAGGTGGCGGGCACCTGTAATCCCAGCTACTCAGAAGGCTGAGGCAGGAGTATTGCTTGAACCCAGGAGGCGGAAGTTGCCCTGAGCTGAGATCATGCCACAGCACTCCAGCCTGGGCGACAGAGCAAGACTCTGTCTAAATAAAAATAAAAATAAACAGGTGAGGACTTTTTTTTGAACATGTGGAGTGTGAAATGTCTATTGGTAAACCATATGGAGCTCTCCAGCAGGAAATTTGATATGAAGGTCTACAGATTAGGCAAATGCTTAGGGTTTGATCAGTATATCAGGAAATCAACTACTTAGCAGTTGATCTTCCCCAAGGGAAAGATTAGAACGAAAAAGTATTGTTTAGCCCAGTGTGTGCTTGTCGCATTTTTATTTGATAAGCGCTCCCTGTAAGGAGAGTCCCACTCTCGTTTCATACTCCTAGCTACTTCCATACTTCATTTATCACACAAACACAGACATGCATACATACACATATGTGTACACACTGCCACCAACCCCCACAAACACATGCATAAACAATTTCACCACCTTATGTTAGTACAATACACAGCATCTTGCGTGCCGTGCCTGAACTTAGGACACATTACCAAAGCCTGCATAGTTAAATGGGGTCAGAATGTCAATCTAAATTAAACTCATAGTTGAGATGATGGACATCATCCCATCTGTCTCAGGCAGTGTTTTGCTTCACCAGAGAGAATCTGACAGCTGTTGTTTAAAAGAAGTCTCACTTCCACTCATTTTCTTATTATGACATTCAATTTCCTTCCTGAGACCTTCTTCCAAGTTCTTGATCCTAACCCTAGAAATTTGCATATAAAGTTCCCCGGGCAGCGACAGTATTGAAACAACTGCATGATTACTCCAGCAATCATTCTTCCACCTTTCAACTCTTAAAGCACCTGCATTTTTGCTCCTCAGGCAGCGCTCTGTTCATACTGCCTTGCAAAAGAGCTGTCTTGGACTAGTCTTATGACTGCTACTAAAATTGTAAACAGTGAGAGGGCATTAACCTTCCTCATGCTTAGCATACAGAAGGAACTTAAAAATAGTACATACTGGATAGTTGAATAAATTGCTAAGTGAAAGAAGAGCTTTATCTGTGAGAATTCTTTTAATTGTTTGACATTGTTAAAATAAACACAATGCCTTAGATATACTCTGAGATCTATCAAGGGTATGCAAAAGTCAAATGGGATTCCCGCATTCAAGAAATCTGAACAGGCAAGAGCTTGCCTGTTTCTATGGCAGAATATTGAAAGGGGTATTATTTTCTTTTAATGCTTAAAATAGGTTTTGAAGAATAAATATTTTAAGAATTTATTAAATAGTGAGCAGATTCAATGTAATATTTATAAACTATCTGTTGTCAGGTATAAAGAATAACGATAGCCTGAACACCTACGTGCAGTAGTATTGAGATAAATGTTAAAAAAAAAAAGTCTCACACTGTAGATTCTTGTGTGCCCTTACCAATTTCTTTTCTTCCCAATCTAGTAACCCAAACTTTATTTTCTCCATTTCCTTTTGGTTGCTTTTACTATAAAATTTCAAACTTCTAAGCAAAATGTCACTTTGTTTTGAATTGTAAAGAAAGAAATTTTGAACAGATATTCTGCTGCAATTTATTTTTTTCATCTTTTATATTCTCAATATTCATTTACATAATTGCATGAATACATATATATCTTCTAACATGATTTTACTGTAATATATTTTTATTCTAACATTGATGAGTATTTTGATTGTTTTCAAAGTTTTGCTATTGCATAGGCTACTAAGAATATTCTTCCACTTATCTCCTGGTGGACATGCACAGGAGTGGAATTCTTGGATCATAGAGTATTAATATCTTCAAATATTCTATATACAGTCATGTAGTATTCATTGACAAGGATACGTTCTGAGAAATGGGTCATTAGTTGTGGGAACATCACAGAGTTTATCGCACAACCCTAAACGGTATGGCGAATCACACATGAAGACTATATGGTATAGCCTACTGCCCCTAGGCTACAAACTTGTACAGCATGTTACTGTACTCAATACTGTAGGCAACTGTAACCCAATGACAGGTATTAGTGTATCTAAACATAGAAAAAGTACAGCAGGCCAGGTGCGGTGGCTCACGCCTGTAATCCCAGCACTTTGGGAGGCCAAGGCGGGCAGATCACAAGGTCAAGAGATCGAGACCATCCTGGCCAACATGGTAAAACTCCATCTCCACTAAAAATACAAAAATTAGTCCCAGCTACTTGGGAGGCTGAGGCAGGAGAACCACTTGAACCCGGGAGGCGGAGGTTGCAGTAAGCTGAGATTGTGCCACTGCACTCCAGCCTGGCAACAGAGCAAGACTCCATCTCAAACAAACAAACAAACAAACAAAAAACAAGAAACAGTACACTAAAAAGTATGGTATAGAAGATGAAAAATTGTACACATATATAGGGCAGTTACCAAGAAGAAAGCTTACAGGACTGGAAGTTGCTCTGGGTATTAGTGAGTTAGTAGTAAGTAAATGTGAAGGTATAGGGCATTGTGGTACACTACAGCAGACTTTATAAACACTGTACACTTAAGCTACACTACATTTATTTTAACATTTCTTTAATAATAAATTTAGCTTACTGTAACATTTTTTACTTTATAAACTTTTTAATTTTTAACACTTTTGACTTTTGTAATAGTTTAAAACACAAACATACAGCTGTACAAAAAATATTTTTTCTTTATATTTTTATAAGATTTTTCATATCTTTCAGTTTTTTGCTTCTACTTTTTAAACTTTCTGGTTAAAAACTAAGACAAAAACACACGCATTATCCTAGGCCTATGCAGAGTCAGGGTCATCAATATCACTGTCTTCCACCTTCACTTTTTGTCCCACTGGAAAGTTTTAACATGTAGGGAGCTGCTGTCTCCTATGACAATAATGCTTTCTGAAATATCTCCTGGAGGACCTGCCTGAGGCTGTTTTACAGTTAAGTTTCTTTAAAAAATAACAGGAGTATGCTATAAAATAATGATAAAAATTATAGTATATTAAATAAACCAGTAACATAGTCACTTATCATTTTCAAGTACTATGTACTGTACATAATTGTATGTGCTACACTTTTATTAAATTGGCAGTGCAGTAGGTTTGTTTACACCAGCATCACCACAAATGTAACTAATGCATTGCACTACACTTGAATGGCTACATCACTAGGGGGTGGGAAGTTTTCAGTTTCATTATAATCTTACAGGACCCCCATCCTATATGCTGCCTGTGGTTGACTGAAACATGGTTATTAGGTGCATGACTCTGAAGTCAAAATTTTTTTAAGTCGTTCACTGATACCCACTTCCAACAGCAGTGCCTCTGTGCTCTCCTTACTCTGTATCCTCACCAACACTTGGTGTTGCCAGACCATTTGTGTTGGCCAGTCTAGTATGCACAAAATGGTATACATCATGTTATGAATTTATGTGTTCCTGGCAACAAATTAAGATTGGACATCTTCTCACATGCTTATTGATTATTTGGTTTTCCTACCATGTGAACTGCCTATATATCCATTTTGTTATTTTATCAGATGTCTTTTTACATGATTCATCTCAGTTATTCATTCATTCTGAATACTTACATTGATCGCTTCTGTGTGTTGTATGTATTTTCTCCAGTTTGTAACTTTTGTTTTCATTGCCATTAAGTGGTTTATTCTTTTTTTGTTTTTTTTTTTTTGTTTTTTTGAGATGGAGTCTCACTCTGTCTCCCAGGCTGGAGTGCAGTGGCGCGATCTCCGCTCACTGCAAGCTCCGCCTCCCAGCTTCACGCCATTCTCCTGCCTCAGCCTCTGGAGTAGCTGGGACTATAGGCGCCCGTCACCACGCCCGGCTAACTTTTTGTATTTTCAGTAGAGACGGGGTTTCACCGTGTTAGCCAGGATGTTCTCGATCTTCTGAACTCGTGATCCGCCCGCCTCGGCCTCCCAAAGTGCTGGGATTGGAGGCGTGAACCACCAAGCCCGGCCAAGTGGTTTACTCTTAATGTACTTGAAGTAATCAGTGATAACAGGCTTAAGGAATTCTTCTCTATGTGAACTTACAAAGGTATTATCTTGCCATCTCATATTGCTTTATTTATTTACTTATTTTGGGCAGGAAGGAATAAAGAACTATGATTTGTTCTTTTTTAACACTCAGAAAAACACCATAAAGTGAGGCACAGATCAAGCCTTCATGAACTTGAACCGCTATATACTTCTGTGTATTTTGTGGCCTAACACGTATTTCCAGGGCTCACTTTATCCCATATTAACTAAAAAAAGAAAGAAAGAAAGAAAGAAAGAAAGAAAGAAAGAAAGAAAGAAAGAAAGAAAGAAAAGAAACAGACAGTAGAAACAGTAATAGTAAAACATAAAGAACTGATATTCAACAGATACAGATGTTAAGATGTGTGCATGCATACAAACATAAATAGATACAAAGATTTGCCTGGACACACTGAGTTGTCTCAAGTTCTCATTTTAGAAGTAAATTAGATGGATAGTTCAAAAGCCAAAGAATCCTTTGGAATGTTAAAATAATTTAGAAATTGTCCATTTAAGGCAGCCACAGAGTCAAGGGACCTACTATAGTCCATTCTAGTCATTATAAAATGATACGTAAACATTTGAATAAATCTAAGAATACATTTGTACATTTGTCCTTCCAGACTGAAGTCACATCACAACTATGAATGTTTATAATGCAGTTTTTAATGTCTTAAGAGTGGAATGATACTTTTAAAACTGCAGTATGTACAGAATGTCATTGAATTTGACTTTCTAGAGGGAAGACTGTACTGGTGATTACAGAATACCACCAGCCGTTTTACACAAGCCGGACTAGTGCTCAATTAATGCAGTGTTATCAGTGAATATTTGGCAGTTTTTTTGTGCTATCACATTGATGCATAGATGCTTTTAAGACTCCCAAAATAAATGCACATACAGACACAAACATGTTTTTACAGATATTCACAAAAGAATGCCATCTAGATATCAAAACTAAATTGTATTTGAATTTTACCTGTAGTTACTATGATTACATTTTTGAATAAGCTCAATAAAAACTGGAGCTATCATGCCGGGTGCTGTGGCTCACGCCTGTAATCCCAGCACTTTGAGAGGCCAAGGTAGGCAGATTACCCAGGAATTTGAGACCAACCTAGGCAACATGGTAAAACCCTGTCCCTACAAAAAAAAAAAAAAAAAAAGTACAAAAAATTCGCAGGTGTGGTGATGCACATCTGTAGTCCCAGCTACTAAAGAGGCTGAAGTGGGAGAATCACTTGAGCCCTGGAGGTTGAGGGAGCCGTGATCACACCACTGCACTCCTGCCTGAGTGACAGAGTGAGAACCGATCTCAAAAACAAAAAACAAAGAAACAGACAAAAACTGTAGATATCTATTCTTTGTCACTTTCAGTCTTTTCAGTACCTAAAATAGTACATAACAATTACAATGAAGTTCATCTCTAAAAAATAGAAAGGCTACTTTTTTCTTTTGTCCAAGATATTAGCAAACTCATAGAGGGTACCAAAGTAAAGCACTAACACTTAACTTCAAAAAAATTAAAATAGTATAAAATGTTTATAAGGCTCTTAAATAGGTGATTTTACCCTAACATCATGAAGCTTGTTCTTTCTCTAATTTCCAAACAAATATTTTCAAATATTCATACTTAGGCACTACTCAATTTCTTGGGAGTGTAGGTCAAAGAACTGTATCTCCTTCTTTGTGAACATCTGCCATATTCTCCATTCCTAGACAATTCACCATAAACATGTATCTACTATGCATCAGGAGACACATTTTTTATTTTCTTCATATAGATAACCAATGTATGACAGAATTTCTTGAAAGTCTATTCTTTTCAATTGCTCTTGAGTGAAACTCTGTTATAAATCAAGTGTCAATGTGCAGGTAGGTCTTTCCCTTCACTCAATTTTTCTATCGATATCAATACCCTATTGTGTTATTAAATACAGCTTTATAATAATTGTTGATAACTAGTAAGGTAAATCCCACCCCTCCATCCCCAGGTCTTTCTTCTTTAGGAGGGTTTGGTTGCTGTTCCGTATCAATTTAGAATCATCCCCTTATGTTTCACTCTCTAAAAGGAACAGAGAAAGTGACAGAAAAATAATTATGTGGAGATATTAATTGGAATTCATTTGGATTTATAAATAACTTAGGGTAAAAATGAGAGCTACACTTGTTATCCTATTGTATATTATTTTCACAATGATGTTTTCTACTTGATTGAGGCAGGAGTATATAAATGAAATTGATTTTTGTACTATGACTTATGTCACAGTTTTGAAAATTTTGCTAAATTTCACTGATTACTTGAAATAATACATCAGCCATTTATTTTGGTTTTTCTATATAGATAATTATATCTTTATATAATGACCATATTCTATTTTAGCTTTATTTGTTCTTCTTGCCAAAAGCTGCCTTACACATTGAGTATAATGTTGAAAAGAAAGGCACTATATAAGTTTGTCTAGCTTCTGAATGCCTTCAATGCATTTATATTACAAATTTATGTGCTACATTCATTTTTTATAGATAACTTTGTAACATTAAGGAATTTTCTATTCCTAAATTGATAATTGGTTTTGTTATGACTAAATGTTGAATTTTCATACATAGTTTCTGTGATTATCACCAACTGACAACACATTAATGAAATTTTAAATGTTAAATATAACTTTGAAGCTTTGAACATAATGTATTATCTTTCATATAATGTTTGCCTTGGGGTAGTTTTCCCTGAGACTGGGTAATTTATAAAGAGACGATG
This sequence comes from Pan troglodytes, assembly GCF_028858775.2. Classification (NCBI taxonomy): domain Eukaryota; kingdom Metazoa; phylum Chordata; class Mammalia; order Primates; family Hominidae; genus Pan; species Pan troglodytes. Next base: position 152,528,921 of record NC_072403.2, on the reverse strand, counting down.
CGTAACTGACTCACAGTTTCACAGGCTTAACAGGAAGCATGACTAGGAGACCTCAGGAAACTTACAATCATGGAAGAAGGCAGAAGGGAAATAAGCATGTCTTCCTCACTTGGTGGCAGTAGAGAGAGAGAGCAAGGGGGAAGTGCCACACACTATCAAACAACCAAATCTTCTGAGAACTCACTCACTAACATGAGAACAGCAAGAGAGAAGTCTGCCCCCATGATTTAATCACCTACCACCAGGCCCCTCCCCTGATATGTGGGGATTACAATTCTAGGTGGGATTTGTGTGGGGACACAGAGCCAAACCATATTAGTGTTCATAATAACACTGTGATAGCAAGAGAGTTTATACTATATCTTATGTTTTAATATAGGATAGCCCACCTTTTCTTTCCTACATATATTCTATTATGCCAGCATATAATTTTAATATTTGCTATTGAACCCTCTCACTTGTAGTCTAACAGTTTACTATATTTCACAATGTTTGTCATGGTCCATGATATACCTAACTAGTGTACCAAGTGGCTGGCTGGTGTGGCATTGTTGGATACTTTGTTTTATCACAGAGTACACCATATTTTGTCTTTGAGGGGAAGATGTTAGTTACTATTCAATGAAAAGAAACAAAACAAAACAGAGCTGAATCGTTGGTGTTCTTCCATATGTAAAAGTAAAGTTCTATTCACTAAACATGTCTTTCAGACTCCTAGATGAGGCAACTTAGACCTATTTTGATGCAACTGTAAATACTACTACTTCACTGAAAAATGAAAACTCCACAATAAGTTATAAGCTGGGACTATGCTGGGCAAACCGGAACATATGATTGCCCTAATCTGATCCAGCTTATTATGTGTTGAACATTGTTCAAAGCATTTTTCATTTAATTTCTAAGTGTTTTACATTTCTTAAAACTTTCCACTTAATTTTCATAACAACCCTGTAAGGTAGGCACTATTATTTACTCTATTTGAGTATGAGAAAATTGAGGAAATTGAGAAATTGAGACATGGAGAATGGGTGTCTAAGTCCATTTGCCCTGCTATATCAAAATATCTGAGACTGAGAAATGTATAACAGGTGTATTTTCTTACTGTTCTGAAGGCTGGCAAGTCCAAGATCAAGGCTCTGATGGGATTAGAGTGTGGTGAAGGCTACTCTGTGCTTCCAAGATGGCAGGCAGCACTTTGCTGCATCCTCCAGAAGGGAGAATCACTTTGTCCTCACCTCCTAAAATAAAATAAAATAATAATAATAAAAAAACAGAAGGGACAAAAAGAGTCAAACTCCCTCTGTCAAGTCCTTTTATAAAAATGCTAATCCTAGTCATGAATGGGGAACCCTCTTGACTCAATCTCCTCTTAAAAGGCACACCTCTTGTTGCATTGAGAATTATGTTTCAACATGAATTTTGGAGGAGACAAAAACATTCAAACCACAGCAGAGGGATTCAGTACTTCGCCCAAGGTCTTAGAAATTATAGATGGCAGAACTGGGAAAAATCAACACCAGGCAGTCAGGTTTTGGAGCTTATTCTTTTAGTTCCTACTATCCTCTATATTTTCTTCCTTCTACTTAGTTTGGGTATATTTTGATCTTATTTTTTTTGAGATTTCTTTTTTCTAATGTAAGCATTTACTACTATAATTTTCTTAAACTTGAGTAACATACCACTTTTAAAACTTAGAAAAAGTTTCATAAAGCTCAGATAGTGACTATTTTACTAACCCACAGTTGAATGGTACAAACCTGAATAATTTTATGATATTCTTATTCTTACTGCTTTTATACAACTTTATCTAAAATGAATGGGCAAAATTAAAGGAATTCAAATAAGTTATGTTAATATAAAAATGAGGAAGTGTTTCTTAAATGAAATAGCTGCTCACAATGAGCATACAGAGCTAAATAAGCTGATTAACTGCAGTGTGCTTTTGCTGAGCACATTATATCTCTATTACATACACCATGTGCCATGTGATGACTCAACTTTATGAACACATTTCTCTGTGTAAAAGTTCCTTTGTTCAACTAGCCATGATATAATTTAATCTTCATTTGGCAGGAACATCATTTATGTTTTAAGTTCCATTGAATTTTTGTTAATTAAATGTGTACCACAAAGCCAAAAACATAAACACAAGAGGCATTGGAATTAAATATATGAGTTTATAATTGCAGAGCTCAATCATCAACAAACCTTGAAAAGATTCAAACTGTACTTTTATATATGTTTTAGTCCATTATTAAGGTGAAGACATTTGAAAAATCATGTCTGTATGATACTAATGTCGCCTTTGGTGTGCTTCATTTCCTACTGAGGGAAATGAATCTTTCAACTTGTGGTTACAGATTTTCACTTTAAGAAGAACGTAGGCAGTAACCACCTACCTCTTCAGATTCATCAAATTGCATCCCAAACTCACCTTTTCTAGAAATCTAGAATTCTCTGTATGTCTTTATCTGCCAAAGTGTGTGTGGTAGACTGAATAACGGTCCTAAAATATGTGCCTGCCCTAACCCCTGGAACTTGCAAATGTTACCTTCTATGGCAAAAGGAACTTCGCAGATGTGATTTACTTAAGGATCTTGAGATGGTGAGACTATCCAGGATTAACCTGTGGTCCTGGAGTAATCACAACCATCTAGGAAGAGCCAAATTTCAAAAAATGCAGTGTAATGACATGATAGAAACAGAAATTAGAGGAATGCATTTTAAAGATAGAGAAAGTGGCCACAGGCCAAGGAATTCATATGGCCACTAAAAGCTGAAAAAAAGCAAGAAATTGGATTTTTTTCCCCTAGAGCCTCCAGAAGGATCTAGCCTTACTGAGACCTTGATTTTAACCCTGAGAAATTAATTTTGACTTTCTGATCTCCAGAACTTTAAGAGAAAGAGACTGTATTGTTTTAAGCCACTAAGATTTTGGTTCTTGACTACAATGCCGATAGGAAACAAACACAATATTCTGTTTGGAAATGTCCCCAGTTTTTGCCTAATTAATTACTGAGTCTCCCAGTTGTCTCAGCCTCCCCACATTCTTTCTTCAGGAAAATTATACTGGAAGGCACAGGAAGGAATAAGCCTTCCCATTTAACAGCTTTTTTTAGTTCCAGGGTCATACGTTGACCATGTCACCTACACTGATACTTTTAAAGTTGTCGTTTGAGTTTCTGCCCACCTAGACTATAAGCTCTCTGATGCTAAAGGCATACTTTTATTCCTACCTTTATTTTTCAGCAAATAGAATAGAATATGAAATAGAGTGAACAATAAATATTTAATTGATTTTTGCATACAGGAAAAGACTTGCAAAATATTTTTAGAGCATATGCTATCTTAGAAAAGATGAATCTGGATTGTAAAACAATTTATATGTACATATCACCAAAAATATTCTGAGTTTTCAATGGGCATTGACCTTTTGAATGCATTGAATGTAGATGATCTATATGACAGATAAGTGAAAAATGTTCAGGGTGGGTATTCTTGATTTTGCTGACCTATAATTATCCCAAGAGGTAGAAAGAATATTAGAATTGCCAAAGCTAGGTATAAACAATCACTAGAATACATATATATAGGATATTACTACATGAAAAATAATATTCTGAGTCTCATACAATGTACATTATTTTGTTTATGCTCTGATTTGTTCACACTGATGAAAATAGATCACAAGACTTGGTTACTGAATGATTTCTTTGAAAATGAGTGAGGTTCCTTTTCCTTGAAAATATTTGCTTAGGAATCAGAAAAGCCCTATATGTGGAAAACGTAGTTTTTAGAAGGTATTTTATAGCATCAGATTGACTTTATGGTGATTGGCACCTAAAGCTATATCAACCATTCTCTTTGCTTTTTCTTTTGTTGTTCTTGTAGTTAGAATTCTTTCTGTACCTGGAATGGGATTACAGAGCCAAGTGTAATCCCTAAGAATAGTGAATGATTGGAATAATTAAATGTGAACCATATAATATCTCAGCCAGATTTCAGTGCACAAAGCATGCTTTTATTTCTGGGACTGATTTTCATGTTGGTTTTGACAGCCATAGTATCACACTAAAGGGGAACATACAAAGAAGAGGAACCAATGCATGTCCTGTGACCATGGCTTTGTGGAATCACTTTATCCCAAGGATTGCTATATTCCATGTCAACAAAAATTGTCATGATCTATGGTTTATGTACATATATTAATCAAGTGATAGCATTATAATACAAGTTATGTTCAGTCAGGACTTATAAGCAGAAGTCTTATCTGCCATCTAGCTGCATGAATATTTTTTAAATGTTGGTATTGCTAATGGTTAAAGAAACAAACATTGATTCAATGCGAGGTTTTTTGTATTATCATTATTTCCAAATTTGTAAGCACTGAAATACTTAAAATATGTGTCCATAATGGCACATTTCTAAAAGCTTCCTGGTTATTTAGATTTGGATTTTTGAGGACCTGGGAAGAGGTACAAAGAGTACCATTTCCCGTTTGCTTCTCTGTGCATTATTAAAGGTGTTTAGAGCTAATATTTACATTGAAATTTCTAATTTTCACATATGCAAATGTACTGTATCTCTATATCCTACCCTAAAATCTATAACAGGAGACACCTATTGAGTTGAATATGTTTCATGGGGTCTTGGTCTCAAAACTGTTTTAACTGCAGAACATATAAATCTCCATCCTTGTTTGACCCAGAAGAAGCCATTCTGTACATAAATTAAATATGATTAGATAAAAAATTAGAAAAATGAGAAGGAAAAACTCCATCCAGAGCTGCAAAAGATACTGTTCTAATCTCTCAAGCCTATAGCCTAATATATATAGCTTGTATGTATAGAACAACTTCACGGTTCTTTGCATGTTCTAAGATGTACAAGAGGAAGAGAAATTTTAACATAAGTCCTCACCCTTTAGATTTTCCTGGAAGCCAGAAGCACAGAAAGATGCATTTGACCAGAATGTGGTGGCTTGAGGAGCATAAGGTATGGAGAGTGATTGGTGAAAGAACGGACTCTCTAAAAGTCACCAGGGCCACTTCCCTTGAACCTCCTTTTTCCTATTACAAAGGAGATTACTGGCAAACTGGTATAAACATTTTGTGAAAATTCTACGTATCTGTCTGCTTATGATTCAAAGGAAAAAGTGGAGGATGCATGTATCTACATCTACAATTGAATAAACTTAAGGAAAAGTGATAGGTCCTTCTGCTCCTCAATGCAGAAGGGTTTTAAAGTTATAGAATAAAAATTTAAGTGAACTAGACTATTTTTCCCTCTCTGTAATCCTTTATCCACACTCCTCATATCCACTCCATTAAGATTTCAGAATATGGCTTTAAGTTTATTTTTTTTCTTGTTTATTTGTTTTCTAATGGAGGGAAGACACAAAATAGAGAAAAATGGCCTCTAGGCTTTGTGTTCAAAACAGACTACCAAAAACTATAAGGGATTATAGTTTTAAAATTCAGTGTTTTCATATGCAAGAACCAAGTTACTTTGATAATCATGTTTGAATTTATGTGTAAAGATTGTTTACGGCATTCCCCTATTATACCCTAATGTCTGATAGGGTCTGTAGTGATACCTCCTCCATTAGCTCCTGATATTGGTCATCTGCTCGTTCTCTTTTTTCTTGTCAGAGTTGCCAGACATTTGAAAAATTTATTGAATACTTCAAAGAACCAGCTTTGGGTTTCATTCTCTCTCTCTTCTCTCTCATTCTCTCTCTCATTGCATTGATTTCTGCTTCTTTTTCTTTCTTTTGCTTACATTGGGTAAATTTTCATCTTATTTTCCTAATTTCTTGAAATAGAAACTTAGGTTTTTGTTTTGAAATCTTTCTCCCTTTCTCACATAAGCACTGAGTAGTATAAATTACCCTCTATACCCTGATTTAATTAAATTCCACAAATCTTGAGATGTTGCATTTTCATTTCTAGTCACTTTAATGTATTTTCTAGTTCTCCTTAAAAACATTAGAAATTGCTCTTTAATGCATATATTAGTTTGCTAGAGCTGCCATAACAAATACCACAGACTGGGTGGCTTACACAAAAGAAATAGATTTTCTTACAGTTCTGGAGGCTGGCAGTTCAAGATCAAGATGCCTGCAGGCTTAGTTTCCTCTGAGGCCTCTCTCCTTGACTTGCAGATGGCAGCCTTCTTGATTTGCCTCTTTACATGGCCATGCTTCTGTGCATAAGTACCCTTGGTGTCTCTCTAAGCATACCAGTCTCCTCTCTTATAAGGACACCAGTCAGATTGGATTAAGGCATATCCTGAAAGCTTATGACATCTTTATAATGACATCTGTCATTAACTTACGACATCTCTAAAAGCTTTATTGTCATATACAGTCACATATTGAAGTACTAGGGATTCAGACAAATTATGATTTTTGGGGGGACACAATTCAGTCCATAACACAAATTAGTTAGAGTTGTGTTGTTTAATTCCCAGAAAAATATAAATGTTGTTATTCCTTTATATAATTTTATTATTTTTAAATATGTTGTTTTATAAGCCAGTATATAATCTATATTGGTGAATGTGGCATGTGAACTTGAGAAGAATATGCATTCTGCTGTTTGGGGAGAAGTATTCTATACATGCCAGTTAGATTTCATTGTTTGATGGTGGTGTTCTATATCTTTGCTGATTTTCTGTCTAGTAGTTGCATTAATTATGAAGAGATAAGTTTTGATGTCTTCAATTTTAATTTAAAATTTTTATTTTCCTCCATTCTGTTTTCATCAGTTTTTTTCCTATGTGTTTTAAAGTCTTTTTCTTGTAAATATATATTTAGGATTGTTATACTGGTGACTTTTTATCATAAATTACCATAATTTTATAATTAAGTAATTTTCTATTTTGTTCATGATATTTACATTGTGCCCTAAAATCCACTTTGCCTGATATTAATATGGTCATTTTAGTTTACTTTTTATTATTATTTTTACAGTATATGTTTTTTTCAGGCTTTTGTTTTTAAGGTCTCATATCACTACATTTAAATTGAGTTTTTTTTGTAGACAGTATAAAGTTGGGTCATTTTTTAAAGATCCATTTTACTAATCTGTTACTTTTAATTAATAAGTATAGACAATTTACATTTAATGCAATTAGCAGGCACATGTATAGTATGTTTGAATTTAGGCCTACTATTTTATTACCTGCTTCCTGTTTGTTTCCTTCATTTTATTTGTTGTTTTCTGTGTTTCACATTTTTTGCCTTCTTATAGGCTGTTTGAACTTTTTTTTTTTTTTTTTTTTTTTTGAGATGGAGTCTTGCTCTGTCACCCAGGCTGGAGTGCAGTGGTGCGATCTTGGCTCACTGCAACCTCCATTTCCCAGGTTCAAGCAATTCTCTGCCTCACCCTCGAGTAACTGGAATTACAGGTGCCCGCCAACATGCCCGGCTAATTTTTTTTTATTTTTAGTGAGATAGGGTTTCACCATCTTGGCCGGGCTGGTCTGGAACTCCTGACCTTGTGATCCACCCACCTCGGCCTCCCAGTTGAACATTTTTAAGTATTCCTTTTTTTAACTTGTTATGGTAATTTGACTATAAAATTATGCACAATTTTTTGATAATTCTTTTCCAGCTGAAGGAAGACTACGAGAATTTATCACCAATAAGCGTACTCTAAAAGAATGGCTAAAGGAAGTTTTTTAAACAGAAAAGAAATAAACAGTAAAGAAGATATCTTTGAACATTGGCAATAACAGAGGAACAGAAATAGTAAATACCTGAGTATGCTATTCTTTTCCTTTTAGCTTATTAAAAACATGTTGGATGGTTGAACACAGACATACAAAAAAAGTTATGTATGATATTTTAGCTCTGTTCTTTCTTTAACTCCATAATAACAGACTTCAGTTTGATTATGATTTTATATTATTTGTTTTGATGTGCTTAAATTTTTTGCCAGTTGTTTTCTGAATATTTCCTTATATTCCAGTTTTCTCATTTGGATAATTTACACTTCCACCTGAGGAATAGGTGTATTAGTCCATTCTTGCATTGCTATAAAGAACTACCTGAGACTGGGTAATTTATAAAGAAAAGAGGTTTAATTGACTCACAGTTCTCCAGGCTGAACAGAAAGCATGACTGAGGAAGCCTCAGTAAACTTACAATTATGGCAGAAGGTGAAGAGAAAGCAGACACCTCTTAACATGCTGGAGAAGGAGGAAGAGAGAGAGAAGGGGGAAGTCCTACACTCTTTTATAAACAACCAGATCTCATGAGAATTCACTCACTATTACAAGAACAGAAAGGTTCTTGGTTCATGGTTCAATCAGCTCCTACCAGGCTCCTCCTCCAACATTGGGGATTACAATTCAACATGAAATTTCAGCAGAGACACTGACTCAAATCATATCAGTAAGTTTTTGGTGTTTTTTCATGGAATATATGTTCTCGATAAAGTCTATTTGTGTTTATCTTTAAATGTTTCTATTTTGCTTTTGTTATTGAAGGATTTTTTTCTTGTTCTTAAGTAAATAATTGTAGATTTACTATTACTTTGTCTCAAAATTGTGAAGAACTTATGATGATATCTCATGGCTTCTGTTGTTGATGTACAAACTGCAATCAGTATGTCATTCTTTCAAAGTTGTCTTTGTTTTTTTTTTCTCTCATTGTTTTAAATATCTCTTTGTCTTTGGTGTACTTCCTTTTCATTAAAGTGTGACTAAGTATAAATGTTTTTCTTTTAGGTGTACATTTAGTTTTTTGTGTCTATAAATGTGTCTGGAAAGTACTCAGCAATTAACTCTTCAAATATTGGCTCTTTTCACTGTTTCTTCCTTTGAGGATCCTTATTAAACAAACTGTGGTCTCAGGATATTTGTACCTTTTGTTCTTTCTCTTTGCAATGACCCTCTCCTTGAACATTCTCCTCCTCCTGCAGACACACGCATATACACATATACACCCACCCTCCCTGGACTTTGAATAGTCCTTACACATATGGTCAAATATCTATCACTACCTATACCAGATTAGCTCTCATTATTGTATGTTCTTTTTGTATCTTTTCCTTCATAGCATGAAAAACTACTATAATTAGATGAATGATATATAATAGTAATAAGAGCTTTTTTGTCTCTTTGACATCTTCCTATCCTCAGTACACAGCACAGCTCCTAGCTCCATAAATACTATTAACAGAATAATTTAAAATAAGTGGACAAAGAAATGCAATTTGTCACAGCTAGTAGGGGTAGGATACCAAAATTGACCTCATCAAAATTAGAAGAATTAGATGAATAAATTAAATTTGAAAATCCTTTTTACTACTCAATATATAAAGCACATAACTTCCAAAATGTCTTATAAGCCAATGTTATTTAAAACCTAATTTTGAGTAGCTTAACAGCAATTGAAACTAGGAATTCAGATGTAAAAGGCCATATTCAGGCCATTGTGTAAAATATTCGAAAAGCCTATATCTTATCATAAATATTCTTTGAATATATCTCTTGAAGAAATAGATACCTGATTTGTAGAGATTTAATAAATAGCAGATATAAATAGTTACTATAAATAATAACACTGATTATCCTGTGTAATCAAACCCTTCACCTGCTGTGATATGCACTGCGTTTATGCAGATCAGCAGTAGGCCTTTCATCCATGAAATTATAGAATGTATAATGTGATGGGCCATGATATATTCAGTGTAATTGCTTATTTATAAAAAGAGCTATCAACAGCCCACTTTCAATAAATTCAGAAATCACCATAGGGCATTTAGAAATGAATATTTTATATGACATTTTAAAAAGATTATGAGAATTTCTTTGAACAGTAAAATTAATGGCTGTTTGGCTGTTTAAACTCATCCAGTGTAGATTCAGGATAATAGCATATAAACTGTAATTACTATATTTGTGTCTTAATTAGGAATAACCCCATCTACCTTACTAGTAATGTATTTTTAGTCTAAAATATGAATAAAGGGAAAACAAATTAATAAGTTAAATTCCCTCATGGGTCATTTGAATGTAAAGCAGAATTTAATCATAACTCTGTATGCTTTTCTATCTATATATCTATCTGTCGTCCATCTATCTATTCACACATCTGTATTTTACTACAATAGCCTTTAAGTATATGTTTCCCACCGAAAATATAAAATTTTTGAACTCTGAATGTAATATTTAAACATTTAAAGCTTTTAATACACTCAGAAACGATGCATCTTTTGTGTCTTTGATCTTTAGTATAAATGGATTTTACAGTAGTTTAAGATGTATTATAATGTTACAATTACTCATCAGAACCCCAAATTTCCCAAATTCTCCAAATTCCCAAGAATAGTGATCTTAGTTCAAAATTAGCTAAAGAATATTAAAGTAGTGAATCATTCACAGTAGTGTTTATCACCGTAGAAAGGAAAGGACACAATTAGAATTTGTGAACTACAGGATAATAGAAGTAGGTGTTTGTATGACAATAATTCATTAGACACTCACTGATCACTTCAGAGGGCCACAGAGTTTCCTGCATATTCTCCTATATTCTCAGAGCAAAGAATATTTTCCATATATTATTTTGTACTTTTTTTTCCATGTTGATTTGGAAATCATTAAAATAGTACTGGATTGTCTTTTTATATATTTTTAAGTTTTTTCTGATTGTAGCATATACCCTCATGCAAAAAATCTTATCAGTCTTAGCAGCAAAACAAATGCTGTGAAGGATATAAAAATACACAGAAAACAGTGTCTGGGGACCACTTTTAGTCAATAGAGCAAATTCTATGTTTAGAGAAACTTGGAAGCTCGCTGTAAAAGTAGTGGAAATCATTTCACTAAAAGTAAGGATAATTATGGCAATATATCAAGTTCATATCATCTGCGTAGGCTAGGAAGGCAAGTTGGAAACAACAAATTCATACTTTTAACTTTGTCATTGTAACACTGATACTGGGGATGAAGGATGAAAATAAAGTGAATATGAACTATAAAGAACATGGAGCTAAAACATTAATTTTGTGAGAATCAAGGAAGAACATTAGCCATGAGATCTACTTACGTGAGACGTGGCATCTATTCACATAAGAAATGTGACTTGTTTTTTATATACATTTTTTTTCTATGAAATACAACAGTAGATAGAATTGCAGGCAGTAATAGTAAGGCTGTAATGTTTAAGCTGATTTATCTAGGAATTCCACAAAAATATAGTGAAGATAAAGCCAACTGAAAGTGAAAACATACATAGAGGTGATACATTTTTAAAAATGGACTTAATTTTTTAGAGCACTTTTAGGCTTACGGCAAAATTGAGCAGAAGATAAAAGAGATTCTCATATGCCTTCTCCCACACAAGCATAGCCTCCCCCATTGTCAACATTCCCCACCAGAGTAGTACATTTTTCCCCCAATGGAGGAACCTAATTAGCACATTATTATCACCCAGAGTCCATAGTTTACATTACGTTCACTTTCGGTGTTGTAAATTCTATGGCTTTGGGCAAATGTATAATGACATGTATCTATTAGGTTGGTGCAAAAGTGATTGTGGTTTTTGCCATAAAAGTAAGGCAAAAACCACAATTACTTCTGCACCAACCTAATACCATTATAGTATCATACAGAGAAGTTTCAATGCTCTAAAACTCATGTGTGTTCTGCCTATTCATCCCTCCCTCCCCTACAAACTCCTGGCAACCACTGATCATTTTAATGCCTCCATGGTTTTGCCTTTTCCAGAATGTCAGAGTTGAAATCATATAATATATAGCCTTTACAGATTGGCTTCGGATTGAGACAAGGACTTTTGAAACATGTGTAGGCATTAGTTTTTAGACAAAAGTCTAAACCAAGCTTATCCTGATGTCAGTTAATAATAAGACCTCCAGTCCTTTGACTGAATGAAGGCTTAAAGAACATCCAGAACTCTGAAGAAACTGGCAAGTGAGTGTTTAGGCACCCCTGTTCTCTGAGTCCCCTCTGTCCCTATTCACATGCCTTACAGGGGCACTTCATTAATTTGTGGCTGAAAATATATATACATGGGGAAAAGGAAAGGAAAAGAAATATCTTCTCCCCCCCAATTGAATCCTGTTTTTATTTCAATTTGACATCTCTTTCCTCTACTTATTTTCATGAGTGCAGTAGCAAAGAAATTAATTTTCCTGTACTACACTCAAGTAGTAAAATATGTGGAAAGGGAGAATTAATTTCAAATCTTTAAAAATGAATTTAAATCACAGAGATTCCATTAATTTTATTTTGTCTATATATATGTAATAAAAGTAAATGCTTTCTCATTTCAAGCTATTAATTCATATAAATCTTGTAGAGTTAATTTTATGATGCTACATTTTTATAATCTGTTCCCAAATATTACAAGACTCTTGGAGTTGAGCAAAAAGTAAAAAGATGTATTGTCATATTAAAATCAGGTGGTTATGCATTTACATTGTAAATATCTAGAACATGTTCCTTAGTGTATTTGTATATTTATAAATTATATTCAAACTCATTTTCTAGAAAAGTACTGATGAAAATGATGATATTAGATGTTTGCTTGAGTAATGGCACATATGATTTTAAATTTTTTGCTTCTTATTTTCTAGGGTATCTTAATGACAACAATCAGATTGGAGATTAATGATGAAGTTTATGTGTTTAAGGCTACTATACTACTTGAAAAAACTGTATAATACACATTACATTTTTAAAAGTTATTATTTTTCCTTCCTGTCAATTAAAGGGAAGTTTTTTTGTGACAGATGAGAGGACAATACATATGAACTTCAAAAAGAAAGTTGAAAAATATTATATGACCAACCAACATGGGAAAGGATTTTTCAGGTCGCAATTGTATCATCATATGGTCACATGCTTTGTTTCCTATTTTAATATGCACTTTAACTTGATGTTTCTATGTGCTAAAGCGAAGCAAATAAATGACTTGTGACATAGGTATAAAATAAAACTTTAACTCCATTTTCAAACACACATACACAAAGTGAACTATATTTGACAGCCACTACATGTTTTTCATATAGGAAAAGTAGTGTTGTTTACACCAATTTCTTTTGCCATATAAAAACTATAATCTGTAGAGAATTAAAAAGTGGCTTTTTTTTAAAGCACAATATTTTCCCCCAAGACAGATGTGAGAATATTCTAAATGAATTATTAACCCAGAAGAATTTAAGAAAATTTCATTGCACCCAGGAGAGGAAAAAAAAAGAATCCATCCTCCTTCTTGGTGAAGGTGAGTGATGGCCAGCATCCCAACATCCAATATGTGGTCAGAAAACGTCTCTTCTGAATTTGACATAAAGTGTGTGTTCTTGCAGTAAACTATGATGAATAGCCTTTAAAAACCTTTTTCAAGCTTAGCATTCTATAAATTAATGAATACCTACTAGACACTTGTAGGTGCACAATATTAGTAGAAACAGAGAAATCCAACACAATAAAAGAAGAAAAATAAACCCAACAGAGAGAAGTATTAAAAAATAAAGCTTGTATTATGGAGTGAAAGGAAACAGAAATAATTCAGTAATGGTTTGCATTATATAAAAGCTAATTACATTTTATGTACATTATATTAAGTACAATTTCATGGATCAGAAGTTTTTTTTTTAATAGTAACAAATGTGTTATGGGAGTTTAGATGAAAAGAAAAACATTGAGTGTAATCAAACACTGGAATAAACCTCTCCAAATATTGGTAGAATGTCCATCACTAGAGGTATTTTTAAAAAGTTTATGTCAGACTAGAATATGACTTCAGTAGGTTTCTACATTTAAACAAAAATTCAACAAAATAAATATTAATAAGCCAATTATTCCAGGGCTATTGAAAATGGTTAAAAATAAACTTATTTTAAAAATAACATTGGAATAATAAAATTTATTCACAGGAGAAAGAAAGCAAAGAAAATCCTATATTTTTTATTGTGTAAAAAGATATATTTGAAATTATTCATAATATATGAAGCCAATCAATACTTATGCGGTTACCAAATGCAACTTAAGCCTTCTAATGAAAGTCTATATCTGTCTTTGGTTTGAGAAAGCTTTAGCTGTACAAACTTGAATGTTGGAATTCATGAAGAGTATTTTTTTCTGCTTTTAATGACAAGACATGAGCTAAACAATGAATTTACTAGTTTCACGGAAGGGCACCAGCAAGAAAATGAAGAAAAGCATCAGTGTAATAATGAATTTTCCAAAACTGTATGTGTGTATAAGAATGGATTCAGAAACATTGTAATTGAAAATTTTGAAAATTATGAGTTAAAGATAAGAGATTAGGCAAAAGAGGGAAGTAAATTTAAATTTGTTTTTTCATTATAAAAACACAAAATATAAAAATAGGTTTTTCAAATCAGTCATTATGTCATCTGATTATAATCACAGCTTGCTATTCTCTGCTCTTTGATATATTATTATTTTTAAAACTGTGATTTTAATGGATTTGTCTCAATTGAATGATTACGCCATAACTGATACCCTACTTCCAAGACATTTGATTATTTCCAAAGTTTTGTTATTAAAAATGTATTTGTTCTTTTAGATTTCCTCTATGTGAGAATAAATCTTCAGTAAGAATTCCCAGAAGTTAATTAACATGTCAAAGGCGAAAACATTTTTCTCTTGATGTATAAGCTAAAAATATTTTCAAAAGGTTTATGCCAATGTAAAATGCCATGAACAACATCTGAGAGTTTAGCTGCACCCTATCCTAGGCAACATAAAATACCCTGTTTCTCATTAAGTGCTACTTTAATAGATTAAAATTGGAAACTCATTTGGATTTTCAAAGTGTTTTTAAATTATAAAACCTGATGTGATTAAAATATATTATCACTTGATGTTTATGGGGGGATACTATATCTTTTTACTGATAACTTTTATTTTTCTTGGACTAAGTATCTACTGGTAAGGAGGTAAAATTTGCATTTCTATAATTCAGTTCAATGGAGTAGTAGGAGAACCAGGTTGCACACATTTATTTCTATTCTCTTGCGTTTATAAAGTTTTGAGTTATTGGTATTGTTTTTCACCTAGTTGTAATAGGCTGAATACTGGCCACTCAAACATATTTATAAGGTAATATTTACAAATTCTAGGTGTTGGGGTTCTAGGAAAAATTTTAGGACCTGGAGTTCCCCAACACCTGGAATTTGTAAATATTACCTTATAAAGAAAAAGGTTTTTATCAGGTTTGTGAAAGATCAGATAGTTGTAGGTATGCGGCGTTATTTCTGAGGGCTCTGTTCTGTTCCATTGATCTATATCTCTGTTTTGGTACCAGTACCATGCTGTTTTGGTTACTGTAGCCTTGTAGTATAGTTTGAAGTCAGGTAGTGTGATGCCTCCAGCTTTGTTCTTTTGGCTTAGGATTGACTTGGCGATGCGGGCTCTTTTTTGGTTCCATGTGAACTTTAAAGTAGTTTTTTCCAATTCTGTGAAGAAAGTCATTGGTAGCTTGATGGGGATGGCATTGAATCTGTAAATTACCTTGGGCAGTATGGCCATTTTCACGATATTGATTCTTCCTACCCATGAGCATGGAATGTTCTTCTATTTGTTTCTATCCTCTTTTATTTCCTTGAGCAGTGGTTTCTAGTTCTCCTTGAAGGGGTCCTTCACATCCCTTGTAAGTTGGATTCCTAGGTATTTTATTCTCTTTGAAGCAATTGTGAATGGGAGTTCACTCATGATTTGGCTCTCTGTTTGTCTGTTGTTGGTGTATAAGAATGCTTGTGATTTTTGTACATTGATTTTGTATCCTGAGACTTTGCTGAAGTTGCTTATCAGCTTAAGGAGATTTTGGGCTGAGACGATGGGGTTTTCTAGATAAACAATCATGTCGTCTGCAAACAGGGACAATTTGACTTCCTCTTTTCCTAATTGAATACCCTTTATTTCCTTCTCCTGCCTGATTGCCCTGGCCAGAACTTCCAACACTATGTTGAATAGGAGCGGTGAGAGAGGGCATCCCTGTCTTGTGCCAGTTTTCAAAGGGAATGCTTCCAGTTTTTGCCCATTCAGTATGATATTGGCTGTGGGTTTGTCATAGACAGCTGAGAAAAACAAGCAATGGGGAAAGGATTCCCTATTTAATAAATGGTGCTGGGAAAACTGGCTAGCCATATGTAGAAAGCTGAAACTGGATCCCTTCCTTACACCTTATACAAAAATCAATTCAAGATGGATTAAAGATTTAAATGTTAGACCTAAAACCATAAAAACCCTAGAATAAAACCTAGGCATTACCATTCAGGACATAGGCATGGGCAAGGACTTCATGTCCAAAACACCAAAAGCAATGGCAACAAAAGCCAAAACTGACAAATGGGATCTAATTAAACTAAAGAGCTTCTGCACAGCAAAAGAAACTACCATCAGAGTGAACAGGCAACCTACAACATGAGAGAAAATTTTCGCAACCTACTCATCTGACAAAGGGCTAATATCCAGAATCTACAATGAACTCAAACAAATTTACAAGATAAAAAAAAAAAAAACCCCATCAAAAAGTGGGCGAAGGACATGAACAGACACTTCTCAAAAGAAGACATTTATGCAGCCAAAAAATACATGAAAAAATGCTCATCATCACTGGCCATCAGAGAACTGCAAATCAAAACCACTATGAGATATCATCTCACACCAGTTAGAATGGCAATCATTAAAAAGTCAGGAAACAACAGGTGCTGGAGAGGATGTGGAGAAATAGGAACACTTTGACACTGTTGGTGGGACTGTAAACTAGTTCAACCATTGTGGAAGTCAGTGTGGCGATTCCTCAGGGATCTAGAACTAGAAATACCATTTGACCCAGCCATCCCATTACTGGGTATATACCCAAATGACTATAAATCATGCTGCTATAAAGACACATGCACACGTATGTTTATTGCGGCATTATTCACGATAGCAAAGACTTGGAACCAACCCAAATGTCCAACAATGATAGACTGGATTAAGAAAATGTGGCACATATACACCATGGAATACTATGCAGCCATAAAAAATGATGAGTTCATGTCCTTTGTAGGGACATGGATGAAATTGGAAACCATCATTCTCAGTAAACTATCGCAAGAACAAAAAACCAGACACCGCATATTCTCACTCATAGGTGGGAATTGAACAATGAGATCACATGGACACAGGAAGGGGAATATCACACTCTGGGGACTGTGGTGGGGTGGGGGGAGGGGGGAGGGGTAGCATTGGGAGATATACCTAATGCTAGATGACGAGTTAGTGGGTGCAGCGCACCAGCATGGCACATGTATACATATGTAACTAACCTGCACAATGTGCACATGTACCCTAAAACTTAAAGTATAATAAAAAAAAAAAAAAAGAAAAAGGTTTTTTGTAGGTGTGATTAAATTAAGAATCTTGCCATGGAAGATTATCCTGTATTATCAGCTCTAAATCCAGCCCCGCCATTTTTATAACATAGAAGCAGAAGCAAATTTAGACACACACAGAAGGGAAGGCAATGTAACCAAAATAATGGGAGGCAAAAACTGGAGTGATGTAGCCACAAGTCAAACAATGCCCACAGCCTGAAGAGACAAGGAAAGGATTTTCCCCTAAAGCTCCAGAGGAAGCACAGACCAGGCAACAGCTTGATTTTGGCTCAGTGAGAATGATTTTGAATTTGTGGCTTCCATAACTGTGAGAGTTTGGTTCTGTGTCCTTGCTATTGTGAATAGTGCTGTAATGATCACATGAGTGCCTGTGTCTTTTTGGTAGAGCAAATTATTTTCCTTTGGGTAGCTACACAGTAATGAGATTATTGGTTCAAATGATAGTTCTGTTTTCAGTTCTTTGAGAAATCTCCAAACTGCTTTCCACAGTGGCTGAATTAATTTACATTTCCACCAAAAGTGTGTAAATATTCTCTTTTCTACACAACCTTGCCTGAACCTAAAATAAAAGCTGAAATCAAAACTAAAATTTGAGAGAATAAATTTTTGTTGTTTTAAACCACCAAGTTTGTAGTATCTATTACAGAAGCCAAAGGGAATTAAAACACTGTGTATTTTCACTGATAAACCTTTGGAAAAATTTAGGTAGGTTTATCAATTATTGTACTAAAATTTGAATGCAGAAGATGTTACATTTATTCCTTTGTATTAGTCATGGTTCTCTAGAGAGACAGGACTAATAGGATAGACATTTATATGAAAGGGAGTTTATTAAGGAGTACTGACCCACAGGATCACAAGGTGAAGTCCCACATTCGGCTGCCTGCAAGTTAAGGCGCAAAGAAGCCAGTCTGAGCTCCAAAACCTCAAAAGTAGGGAAGCCGACAGTGCAGCCTTCAGTCTGTGGCCAAAGGCCCAAGAGCCCCTGGCAAACTACTGATATAGGTCCAAAAGTTCAAAAGGTGAAGAACTTGGAGTCTAATCTTCGAGGTCAGGAAGCTGCCAGCACAGGAGAAAGATGGAGGCCAGAAGACTTGGCCAGTCCAGTCTTTCCACGTTCTTCCGCCTGCTTTTATCCTAGCTGCACCGGCAGCTGATTAGATTGTGCCCACTCACATTGAGTGTGGGTTGTCTTCCCCCAGTCCACTGACTCAAATGTTAATCTCCTTTGGCAACACCCTAACAGCCACATCCAGGAACAATACCTTGCATCCTTCAATCCAGTCAAGTTGACACTCAGTATTAACCTTCACATTCTCTAACACAGTTTCCCCCATTCACCTTTTGATGAAGTATTGAGGTTAGTAGGTTGCTGTCATTTGAATGTTAGACCACTTCAAAACTTATGCTGAAATTTAATTCCCATTGTCACAGTATTAAGTGAGCACCCTAAGAAGTGATTAGGCCGTGACGGCTCTATCCTCATGGGTGAGACTGGTGACATTGTAAAATAGCAAGTTCAGCCTTTTCTTGCCTTTCTGTTTCTGCCATGGGTTGACACTGCAAGAAGATCCTCTGCAGATGCTGAACCTCAAACTTGGACTTCCTACCCTCCAGAATTCTGAAACAATAAATTTCTGTTCATTATAAATTACTCAGTCTCAGGTATTCTCTTATGGAAACAAAAATTAACTGAGATACATGTCTTGTCCTAAGGCTCTGGAAAAATCACTAAAGCCTTAAGATCTGAAAGTATACATCAACGAGGCAAGATGAACACAAAATTGCTTATCTTTCATTAATGGGAAAAACCCCCCACAAATATTCATTTCCCAAAGCAACTTTAAAATAAAAAAATGTAACACTTAAACATAGATGTGTGAATGCCCTCCTTTTGCATTGAAATCTGATGGGGTTTAACAAGTTCTATATCATGCATCTAAAAATGTTTGTCTCATAAAACTCTAAATTTAAGTAGTAAATACTCATTCTAACAGCTTGTGCACATTTTTATGTCACATTTTTCACATTTTATGTAATCTATTAAATCATCCCATTTGTCATAAAAAGAAAAATGTATATTTTTTTCTATTTCTAGTAACTAGGATAATTTCTAATGAGGACAGAAATTTAAAACCTTATAATCTTCACAAATAAAAATAATGCATTTTTTCATATTCAGATATGTTGTATTTGAGAAATTTCTTTTAAAATATGTACATAACAAGGACTATTAGAATGAACACTACATATAATGTGTGAGAGCATGAGTATCTAGCTCTGATTTGATACTTTCTCTTTACATTCAAACTGGGCAATCTAAATCTTTTGAAATTTCCACTGGAGATCTATTAAAAACAGATGCCACTTTACTTGCAGGAGTATTATAAAACTCAAATATGTAAAATCATTTGGAAAGTATAATGACTTCTGCAAAAATAAATATTATGTTAGAATACCAATATACTTGTATACATGGATGCTAATTTATCAATTAATTATAAAATGATGACCATATGGCATTAGTGTGAAGTAGCAGATTACAGCATATTTTAAAAAGTGATTTTTTTTATTTGTGTAGCAGTAGTGACACTGTTGTGAGGAAATGTAACCTGCCATTTTCAAACAACTTCCTCAGAATTATGTTGACTGGAATAGTATTCCAAAATTTTTCTTTTTACTATATTACTACAATATCACTGATATAATAGAACACAAACATAAGTTTAATTCTAATAATGAAATATGACTCAAATGCATTTAAAATCATTCTACATAATGAAATCATGTTATGTCAAATGCTTAACTTAATTCAATGGATGAGTCATTTCTAGTTTTCTGGGATCTGATGTGATAACAGACCCTTACACAGCAAACATCACTGGGTAAAAACACCTTTTCCTCTTCCAGGAACAATCTTTGTTTAGATAATATCATGGTGCACTCTCTCACCTTCTTCAGATCTTGACATATTTGTCTAATGCCCAGTGAAGACTTGCCTTTCCCCTTATCTAAATTACTCTATCCCTGACACTGACACCTACCTTCATTGCTTTATTTTTTTTCTTGTCACCAGCTAACACACTCTATGCTTTATTTGTTCATCTGCAATGCATTTTGTCTGAGTCTCTTAATAGAATGCAACAGCCACAAAGTCAGACTTTTAAATTTCTTGTTTTATTTTTATTATATCTTAACACCTAATACCTACAATGGTGATGGCACTTAAACAGCTTTGAATAAATGAATTAATTTGCAAATGGATAAATGCCTGACTGAATAAATAAATAAATAAAGACAGCAGAGAGTTTCTAACTTAATATTAACTTCTTTGGCTAATAAGTATCTAATTGGTAACTCAACTATGCTTAACTCCACATAGGGTGACATAAGAATAAGAGTAATGGAAAGATAAGAGTGATAAAAAGAAATACTAAATGATTCTTTATGGGGGTACTTTAACCTCACCCTTTCCTTACATATGCAAGGTGATATAGATATCAGTTTTATAATAAAATAAAGAAATAACTAGAGATGTAAGTTGCAATGAAAGTATAATCAAATATAATAAAATATAGTAAATGTAAAAATCTTTTTCATTGTTTTCAATAAAATGCATTGACCTTTTTAAAAAAATAAATGTATATATTGAAATACTCATTGGAGGTCTAATAATAGAAATATAAATAACCAAATAAACGGAAAAGGACCAATTGGAAAGAACTTTCCAATTGCGTGTGTGTGTGTGTGTTTGTGTGTGTGTTATTGTCCCAGTTTTAACTTATATTTGTTTGGACGGTATACATTCCATTTCTATCCCTTTAGTAGTTATCCTAGAAATAGCATCAAACATCATTAGCTTATAAAAATATGATGTTAACCCATATTTTAGCCTCATCTGCAACAGTCCGAGGAACTTACATAAATGTGAATAAAACTTATTTTACTGCCCTTCCAACTTATATCATATTGGTGCCATATACTTTAATTCCATCTATTTTAAGACTTTAGAAAATATTATTTATTAATATTATTGTATACATTCTAAGTTGATTTGGATTTACTCTTATTTTGAGTACCCATTTTTGTTTTTTCTTAAAATGTTAGTAAAATAAGTAGTAAGCCTAAAAAATGAATAAATAAGATATTTTTCCTTCTGCATAACAATGTTTTTAGGTTTGGGTTTTTTTTGGACTAAAAAATAATCTTCATTTAGCCATCTTCCTTAGTATGTCTTGATGGGTATAGAATTCTGCATGAAAGATAATTTTTTTCATCATATTGATACTATGCTTTGTCTTCTAGTTTCCATTGTGGATATAGAAAAGTCAACCAGCCTTTGTAAAAATCTTTATTTGTTTCTCTCAAGATGCTTTCAAGATATTTCTCTCTACTTTTTTTTTTTTTGTAGTTTGACTGTGATACTTCTAGTTGTATTTTTTCTAATACGACTTCTAGTTGTATTTTTTCTAATACGACTTCTAGTTGTATTTTTTCTAATACGACTTCTAGTTGTATTCCTTCTTAGAAATCTTAGGCATTTTTAGTGTATCAATTGATATCTTTTAAAAATCTGTAACATCCACAGACTTAATTCTTGAAATGCTGCTAATATTTTACTGCTCCATTTTCTCTCTTTCTTCATTTAAATCAACTATGTATGTTTAATTGATTTAATTGACTTAATTAATTTAGATGATTTGATTAATTTAACTTATATGGCAGGTTGATTGTATATGACTCTTCCCTCCATCAAGGAGAGATCAGCAACTTGTCGTCATTGAAATTAGAATTTCTCACTGAGTGTTCTGTTTCTCTTAACTGTACTTCTGTACTTTTCATCCTCTGCTAGCTTCAGAGGCCAAAGGATAATTCTCACTGACCTATTATTTAGCTCCTTATTTCTCTCCTTAGCTATTTCTAATCTTGGGTGACATTGATCCATTGAGTTTATAACTGCTGCTATTTTACTTTTCAATACTAAAATTTCTATTTGGTTCCTTTTGAAATCTGCACTCTGTGTTCCTTAAAATTTTTTTTCAAGATTTTCTTTTATTTTGTCAACTGTGGGAATGACAATTGTTTTGTATGCCCTGTTTGATACATTCAAGATGTAATTTTTTGAAACAATTTGTTTACATTGTTATATTTTCCACATCTTAACCACATGGTGTCTTGTTTCCATAAAAGCCTGGTTACTTTTGCTTGTTAGATGTTCATTTATTTTAAAATATATAGTAGAAGTAAAATAAGGTTAAAAAATTCACTACTCCTTCAAGGAAGACAATTTTTTTGTTTCTTTTAGGGGATAGGAAATACTACCTGTCTCACTTTGATCCATATTGAAGGCTTCAGATTTCCTTCATTCTCCAAGTGATGCAAAACCAAGGTGAGCAGTAAATTCATAGGTGATTTACTTCAGGTATTTCTTTACTTTAAAGGTTTATCCGTTTGGGGCTGCAGTTTAAGGCCTGAGCTTAATTTCTTGTATAATTAAAATTATTGTATTTCATAAGTTTATGTTGTAAATGTTATATTATAAACTTATTTCCTTTATAAATCAATTTCATAACTTTCATAAAGCTTGAGCTTTCCATTCACTGAGGCCAATAGAATTGTATTTCAACTTCACAGTTTTTTCTTACTGATTGGCAAATGCCTTTCAAGTACAAAAAATGTTGGGTGATCTCCTCTTTTCTAATATTTTGGCCTGGAGATTCCTCAATCTCTTCAAGGCTCTTAAGCTGATTTTTAAAATAATTTCACCCAGCTCTTTGAGTTGTCCTCAGTAGGAGGGTTGGCCTCAATCACCTGGCCCATCACTACCAGAAACAGAATCTGTTTTACAGAAAGACCACTTGATCTCAGTATATTCACATCAATGCACTCTGAAATGTTATAGATAAATTGGCAGATAGATGTAGATGTACATATACATATGCACACAGATCGAAGGTATACATAAACAGAATACCCATATGAATAAAACCTTGTATATCTACTCATATTTTTAATATTTACATGGTTTAAGAAATGTAGAAGTGATTCAGCTCAAACCGTAAACCAATATGCAAGAAACCAAATGTATATCTAGCAGGTAATTGTATTGATTTATAGCTGCCAAGTATAATATTCTTCTTCATTTGATTTCTTTTACATTTTACCTAAAATGAGTGGTAGATTTCTCTGCAAACTAAAGAAGTTAAATATTTTGAATTTCATGTACTTACTGCAAATATTTATTAAGTATCTTTGTAACACCTTCCTTGACCTCAGGCTACTTAAGTGCTTTCTGTTTGTGTTCCACAGACCTTTATTTATACTTTTATTTTGACATCTTTCATATTATTTTAATTAGTTATTTGGATATATGTCTCCTCTTAAAAGAAACATTTTAGACAAATTAAATTTGACAGAGTTTATTTGAGCAAAGAATAATTTGTGAATGGGGCACAATAATTGTGAATGGGGCACACCAGGAGAGGTTCAGAGAGCACAACCAGCAAGCATGGGTACTCAGCAGTGGCCACACGAGGTCAGCCTTGGTGAACTGAAGTCCATGTTGCTGAGTCCATGCACAACTTCCATCCCTGCCACCATGGCCACTTTGTTCATGGCCCCATCGGGTGATGACAGGGTGGCTGGGGAAATAGGCTGAGTGGTGTCCACAGAACAGGTTATCCTATACACTTAATTAGTAAAATTTTCCTCTGCCGAGGTCCCCATTGGTGAGAAATTACATGGGATACAAATATCTGAGTGGTTTGGGACCACTCAGAGAGGTCCATTTATATACCTTTTCCCCAAATTTCTTTGTCACCAATTTTCTAATCGTGCTTCTTCCAAGTCTTTGGCCATCCAGCCAAACCACTGGCTACGGCCCATGAAACAGTATATAATCACACATCTGACCATTTCTCCTTACAGGCAAAGTACACAACCAGGTGCACTGCTCAAAGTTCTGCCCACTGGGAAGATTTCCCTTCACTGCTGTCCTTCAGGGATGTCCTAGAAAGGGGCTGTAGCGCCGCAGCTCTCCACTTTCAGGTGGTACCTGCATATCTTGCAGAACCATCTGTGAATCAGGCCCTATTTTTCCCTTCCTCTGTCATCTAATCATAGGGAATTCCCCATAAGGCCATCGGTGCAGGCTGAGAGAGAGAAGGCAGGGTGGCAGGAGTGGAGACCATGGGCATTTGAGCCACTTCCTCATGTAACTTATTTGTGCCTTCAGGACCTGCTCAAGCCTGGTCGCATATATATACCACTTCCATTTGATGATGGGATGCTGCTGTGCAAGACCCACTTTATAACTAGATGGGTCAGAAAGGACCCAGTTCATAATATGCAGTTCAGGTCACATGGTTACCTGATGACCCATAGTCAAACTTTCAGTTTTCACCAAAGTCCAGTAACAGGCCAAGAGCTGTCTCTCAAAAGGAGAGTAGTTATCTGCAGAAGATGGCAGGTCCTTGCTCCAAAATCCTAGAGGCCTCTACTGTGATTCACCTATGGGGGCCTACCAAAGGCACCAAACAGCAACCCTATCTGCCACTGACACCTCAAGCATCATTGGATCTGCTGGGTCATATGGCCTAAGTGACAGAGAAGCTTGCATGGCAGCCTGGACCTGTTGTAGAGCCTTCTCCTGTTCTGGATCCCACTCGAAACTGGCAGCTTTTCAAGTAACTTGATAAATAGGCTGGATTAACACACCCAAATGAGGAATGTGTTGTCTCCAAAATCCAAATAGGCCCACTAGATGTTGTGCCTCTTTCTTGGTTGTAGCAGGGGCCAAATGCAGCAACTTATCCTTTATCTTAGAAGGAATATCTTAACAGGCCCCATACCACAGACCCCTAGAAATTTTACTGAGGTCGAAGGTCCCTGAATTTTAGTCAGATTTATTTCCCATCCTCTGGTATGCAAATGTCTCACCAATAAGTTCAGTGTGTTTGCTACTTCTTGCTCACTGGATCCAATCAGCATAATGTCATCAATGTAATGGACCAGTGTGATATCTCGTGGAAGCGAAAAGCAATCAATGTCTCTCGGAATAAGATTATGACACAAAGCTGGAGAGTTGATATATCCCTGAGGTAGGACAGTAAAGGTATATTGCTGGCCTTGGCAGCAGAAGGCAAATGGCTTCTGCTGGGCCTTATGGACAGGAATGGAGAAAAAGGCATTTGCCAAGTCAATGGCTGCATACCAGGTACCAGGAGATGGATTAATTTGCTCAAGCAAGGAAACCACGTCTGGTACAGCAGCTGCAATTGGAGTCACCACTTGGTTGAGCTTATGATAATCCACTGCCATTATCCAAGATCCATCTGTCTTCTGCATAGGTCAAATAGGAGAGTTGAATGGGGATGTGGTGGGAAGACCACCCCTGCATCTTTCAAGTCCTTGATGGTGGCACTAATCTCTGCAATCCCCCCAGGGACACAATATTGTTTTTGATTTACTATTTTTCTAGGTAGAGGCAGCTCTTATGGCTTCCGTTTGGCCTTTCCCACCCTAATAGCCCTCACCCTACTGGTCAGGGTGCTAATGCGGGTTTTCTGCCAGCTGCTAAGTATGTTTACGCCAATTATGCATTCTGGCACTGGGGAAATGACCACAGGATGAGTCCAAGGACCCACTGACCCACTGTAACTTGGACCTGAGCTAAAACTCCATTAATTACCTGACTTCCATAAGCCCTTACTTTAACTGTAGGACCACAATAACGTTTTGGGTACCCTGGAATCAACATCAGCTCAGAGCCATTGTCCAGTGGTCCCCAAAATGTATTATCATTTCCCTTTTTCCAATGCACAGATTCCCTGGTAAAAGGCCAGAGGTCTCATTGGCAAAGGATGGGAAAAAGTTTTACTGCATAAATTATTGGTTATGTAGTGGGGTCCTTCCTCAAGAGGACCCTGCCTCCTTTCATTTAAGGGGTTCTGGGTCTGTAAATTGGCTCAAGTCTAGAAATTGATTGAGGGGCTGTGATTCTCTGTTTTCATAGTACAAATTAGCCTTTTTTCCATTTGACCTAGAAGTTTTTCTGCTTGTATAAATTAAGTAGGAATGCAGTAGGCTTCCTATAAATTTTACTTCTAGGAACACCATGATTAATTAGCCAATGCTAGAGCTCTACATGAGTCAGACTATTATGATTGCTGCTTTGTATCTGCTGTCCATTACAATAGCTATGTCCACCTTGCCTTTGATGGCTGAGTTCCACCACTTGGCCCCTGCTGCCTCAGGATCCAATTATTCTCATCATGTTTAAATTTTGTAGTTGAGTGACTGTGGTTCCCACTGTTAGATCTGACATACAGAGGAGAGCAATTACAGGGCTCTTCAAAGATGCCCTCACAAATCTATTTTACAAGGCATTGGTCAAGGGTGTATTTTCTGGACCCTCCCAGCTGGGATGAGCAGGTCTAAAGTGACTAATCCACTTCACCATCCCAATCTCCCTAAGCCTTCTCATCCCTTCCTCTACATTAAACCAGGGAGATCAGGCATTTCCAGCTCACTCACAATGGGCCATCTTTTAATCCGTATTTTAGCTAACCAAGCAAATAAACTATTAGAAACTTTTTTTTAACTCCCAAGCTGCAACATTAAATACAGAATCCCTACTTAGTGGGCCCAAATCAATATATTCAGCCTAATGCAACTCTGTGTTCCTTCCACCATTATCTCAACCTTTAATATTCATTCCCATGCCTGTACTCCAGATTTCTGTTTATAAATGTTACAGAATTAAAGCAGTTCTTTTTGAGTGTAGTGCGCCTCCTCATGGGTCACACTCTCTACCTGACCTCTAGGGGCCCAGCGGGACTTTAGTCTAGTTATAGGTCTAGAAGCAAACAAGGATGTCAGGGGTGCCACTACTGGTGATGGGGAAGCTGTTCCATCTGGAAAAAAGCTTCATCCATGTCCCTGGCTTCATCAGAGTCCTCTCACACTTCCCCATTCCAAGTTACAGGGTCCCATTCTTTTCCAATCAATGCCCTCAGTTTAACAGTAGACACCTGACGAGGCTGTGCATGCACTTTCATTGGAGGTCAGCCACTCACATGATAAGACCTTGTGTCTGTTTTTCCACAATTTCAGCTCTTTCACTCTAGGAGATAAGACTCTCACTCAGGGCAATCTTAGCAGATTTGAGACTCAGTATCTGCTTCTGAAGCCAGGAGACAAGATCCCTGAGTTGGTTGTTTTCTTTCATCACTTTGTTCACTGAACTTAGGAGCAATTAACCAGCTTCATTATGTTCCTTGGTTCTCCACATATGGTCAATGGTATTATGTATAGAGTCACTAAACTCCTTGCCTCTCATGAGTGGTGAATCAGGAGTGTCAATTGCATTTATTTCGCATAACTCTCTAAACAGTTCATGCCAAGGAATATCAGTGTTCTCCATACTATTAGAAGTAGAGTCCTTCGCATTTTTGGGTCTAATCATATTAAGCACCCAACTCCAGAAACCCCAAAACCAATGAAAGAACTCCATCCTTAATATTCTATTCCTCTCAAGCCACTCCTGGTACCAAAATCTGTATTAGCCAGGGTTCCCTAGAGAGCCAGAACTTATATGATATATATATATATATATATATATATATATATATATATAATTAAGTATTAACTTACATGATCACAAGGTCCCACAATAGACTGTCTGCAAGTTTGAGGAGCAAGGAGAGCTAGTCCAAATCTCAAAACTGAAGAATTGGAGTCTGATGGAGTCTGATGTTTGAGGGCAGGAAGCATCCAGCATGGGAGAAAGGTGTAGTCTTGGAGGCTAGGCCAGTCTTGCCTTTTCGCATTTTTCTGCCTGGCAACACCCTCACAGATACATCCAGCATCAATACTTTGCATCCTTCAATCCAATCAAGTTGACACTCAGTATTAACCATCACAACATGATTGTGTTTTAAAATGTGAGGACATGAAATTTGGAGGAGCCATGGGCGGAATGAAATGGTTTGGCCCTGTGTCCCCACCCAAATCTCATCTCAAATTGTAATCCCCATGCATCAAGGGAGGGACCATGTGGGAGGGGATAGGATCATGGGGACTGTTTTTCCTATGCTGTTCTTGTGATAGTGAGTTCTCATGAGATCTGATGGTTTTATAAGGGGCACTTTTCTCTTCACCTCCTCTCTTTCCTGGCCCCTTGTGAAGAAGATACTTGCTTCTTCTTCACCTTACACCATGATTGTAAGTTTTCCGAGGCCTCCCAGGCCATGCTAGAACTCTAAGTCAATTAAACCTCCTTTGTTTATAAATTACCCAGTCTCAGGTAGTATCTTTATAGCAGTATGAAACAGACTAATACAACATACTAAGTTCAATTGCAGTTTGCTACCTATGGAGACAGCTTTGGACCAAATTTAATGTAATTTAACACTCTGCATCTAGAATATAAGACTCCATGTGTTGGAATTTCTTTTCATTCATGAGTTTCTTTTCATAGCTACCTCAGTGACTTATAGATAGGAGGTACTTAGTAAATGTTTATGAAATGAAAGCTAGGTGTGATAATAAACATGGAGATAACAGACAGGAATAAAGCATCGTTTCTTGGTAAAAGGACTTCTTAATGTAGCAGAATGATGTGGTTGGATTTGTCCCCACCAAAATGTCACCTGGAATTGTAGCTCCCATAATTTCCATGTGTTGCAGGAGGGACCCAGTGGAAGATAATAGAATCATGGGGGTGGGTCTTTCCTGTGCTGTTCTCATGATAGTTATTAAGTCTCATAAGATCTGATGGTTTTATAAAGGGGAGTCCCCCTGCACATGCTCTCTTGCCTGCCACCATGTAAGACATGCCTTACTCCTCCTTTACCTTCTGCCATGATTGTGAGGCCTCCCCAGCCATGCTGGACTATGAATCAATTAAATTTCTTTCCTTTAAAAATTGCCCAGTCTTTGGTATGTCTTTATTAGCAACATGAGAACAGACTAATAAAGTAAATTGTTACTGGTAGAGTGGGATGCTGCTGTAAAGATACCTGAAAATGTGGAAGCAACTTTGGAATTGTGTAACAGGAAGAGGTTGGAACAATTTGGAGGGCTCAGAAGAAGACAGGAAAATGTGGGAAAATTTGAAATTTCCTACAGACTTGGAGGGCTCAGAAGACAGAAGATGTAAGAAAGTTTGTAACTTCATAGAGACTTGTTGAATGGTTTCAACCAGAATGCTGATGGTGATATGGACAGTAAAATCTAGTCTAAGTGTGTCTCAGATGGAGATGAAGAACTTGTTGGGTACTGGAGCAAAGTTCACTCTTGCTATGCAGAGACTGGCCACATTTTGCTTCTGCTTTAGAGGTCTGTGGAACTTTGAACTTGAGAGAGATGATTTAGGGTATCTGGTGAAATTTCTTAGCAGCAAGGCTTTCAAGAGGAAGCAGAGCATAAAACTTGGGGAAATTTGCAGCATAACAATGCAATTGAATAGAAAAATCAATTTTCTAGGCAGAAATTCAAGCCAGCTACAGAAATTTGCATAAGTAACAAGAAGCCCATTGTTAGTCACCAAGACAATGTGGAAAATGTCTCCATGGCATGTCAGAAACCATGCCGCAGACTCTCCCATCACAGACCTGGAAGCCTAGGGGGAAAAATAATTGGTTCCTGGGCTGGGCCCAGGGCCCCCTTGTTGCATGCAGGCTAGGGACTTGGTGTCCTGCATCCCAGCCACTCTAGCCATGCCCAAAAGGGGCCGAGGTACAGCTGGGGCAGTATTTTTGGAAGGTGCAAGCCCCAAGCCTTGGCAGCTTCCATGTGATGTTGAGCCTGCTGGTGCACAGAAGTCAAGAATTGAGGTTTGGGAACCTCCACCTAGATTTCAGAGGATGTATGGAAACGCCTGGATGTCCAGGCAGAAGTTTGCTGCAGGGGTGGTGCCCTCATGGAGAACCTCTGCTAGGGCAGTGTGGAAGGGAAATGTGGGGTGGGAGCCCCCACATAGAGTCCCCACTGGGACACTGCCTAATTGAGCTGTGAAAAGAGGGCCACTGTCCTCCAGACTCCAGAATGGTAGATCCACTGACAGCTTGCACCATGCATCTGGAAAAGCCATTGACAATGACAGCCATGAAAGCAGCTGGGAGGGGGCTGTACCCTGCAAAGCCACAGGTGTGGAGCTTCCCAAGGCCATGGGAACCCACGTCTTGCATCAGTGGGACCTGGATGTGAGACATGGAGTCAAAGGAGATCATTTTGGAACTTTAAGGTTTAATGGCTGCCTTATTGGATTTTGGACTTGCATAGAGCCTGTAGCCCCTTTGTTTTGGCCAATTTCTTTCATTTGGAACACGTGTATTTACCCAATGCCTGAACCCCCATTGAACCCAGGAAGTACGATGTGACTTTGCTTCTCCTTCACCTTCTGCCATGATTGTGAGGCCTCCCCATCCATGCTGAACTGAGACAATTAAACCTCTTTCCTTTATAAATTACTTAGTCTTGGGTATATCATTATTAGCAGCATGAGAACAGACTAATACACAGAGTAAATAAACATGAACAAAAGATTGTTCAACATACATTTCAAAGCCTCTTTTGCAGCTAAAGCCATGTGACCTAGGTTTTGCAAGTCAGGTAACTCACATGTGATTGATTTTCAAGTGAAGTTCTGTGCAGGGCCCCAGTTTACCACTGGGAGGCAATAGAAGCTATGCTGGACATTTCTCCAAAGAGTTGTTTTTGCAGGATGATTGTGAGATTTTCCAGGAATTGGAAAATTAGTTCCCCTTAAGCTAGCCTGTGTGAGTATCTTGGAATATTGTTAATACATGCTTATCTTGGGGAGCATTGGGGAGCTTGTTCTTTTCTAGCCCTTCCATGAGAGCTATCTAGTTTTTTAAGCAATTTTTAAAAATCAAAGTATAACATATTTAAAGGAAAGCACAAATCGTAAATAAACTACTTGATGTATTTATCAGAAAGTGAACACACCCATGTGCCAATTACACAAATAAAAAAATAGAAAATTATGTGAATCCCAAAGCTCTTTTATGGACCTTCCCATTTACAAATTCTCATCCTCCTCAACGCCAACCACATCCTAATTTCAACCACCACTTGTTTTGCCAGTTTTTGAACTTTATACATAGAGAATGACATAGCAGGTACTATTTTGTGTCTGACCTCTCTAGAATTCAGTTTCTGAGTCATTATAGGATACTCCTCATTATAAGCACAGGACACTGCACCTAATAGTTCTTACCACTAAGTAAGAGACTCAAACTAGTACATATTCTTCCAAGTTTCAGTGAAATTCAGAGAATATGATAGGTGTCCAGCTTGTTCCAGCAGTAATGTGAGTGACTCTATCATGTACCTTTGAAAACCCAGCAGATCCAATGCAGCAGAAGTGCCTGAGGTTGTGCTGAATGTTGTATGGAGCCTGTTTATGCCCCAGTAAGTGAATTGCAGCAATGTCTGTTGGGTTTTGGCAGAAAGCAGCATTATACTTGTAAGTAGGCTTATATGAACAAAGTAGCCATGGTAGACTGATAAGAGGTTGTATTTAGTTTCACATTATAAACTTTTCACTTTGATATCCCAGAATACAGTCACTGCTTGGCCAGTGCAAAACCAACTCTGACCTTCTAACACAAAACCTACTCCAGGAGACACCCTCCTCCTTCACATGATGGGTTGATTACATCGGAACCCTCTATGAGCAGCAATTTGTCTTCATTGAAATAAGCACTTATTCTGGATCATAATCTTTCTTCCTGTCCATGGAGTTATTGACAGAAACAGAAAGAGTGGTTTCCTTGAATATCTCCTTCACTATAATGATATTCTGTTATGGGATTTCTTACTAATAAGCTAATTTAATCACAAAAGAATAAGGCAATGTAGTTAGTAATGCTCATGGGATTCTCTAGTCTCACTATTTACTCCAAATCCCCAATGTAGCCAGCCTTATAGAATGTAAAATGGATTGTTGGTCAGTCATATATATCTTCAGAGATAAGAGATTACACTAATAATTTAGTGGAGTGGTGTTGTTAATGATGTGGTATGCGCTTTGAACCAGGAACCAATGTGTGCTGCCATTTTTTTCCCACAAATTGAATATGTGGTTCTCAAAACAAAGAAGTAGAAGAGGAAGGAGCATTTCTCACTATGACACCTAAAAGATTGATATTAAAAATCTTGAATACCATATAAGGTAGTTTGAAGTGTGCCCTGCAGGCAAAGGCAAATAATGATCAAAAGTTAAGATTGAGAGTGACCTAGATTTTTGGGGAAGAGGGGAAAGTTTTGCATGGAGAAGAGTTAGAAAGTGAATGCAATGGTCAGACACAAGCTGCTAATGCCTTGGACTCACATCTGGCATTGGAAGGGGTGAAGAGAGGACAACATCATATAGATTAAATCATCCAGATTTATGACTGATTGAAAATATATTGAAAGAGAAAAAATATTAAGGATAATATTATATTTTTTGATATTGTGTAGGTTCAAGATTTAAGAGCAGCAGGCTTGATGGTAACATTTTTGGGTTTTGTTTCTTCTATATATGTAGTTCAGGTGTTCGGGAAAAAATTAGAATGCAGTAAAAAGAGCAAACTGCAGTTATGTGCAACATTGTTGCATCTTAGAAACGACTCTGTGGAATTAAAAAATAAGACACACAAGACCACATGTAATATGACATCATAATTACAAACAAAAAACCAAACTGATATTTTATTTAGAATTATCTAAATAGGTTAAAGAAATATTTTCAAGTGTCATGGTAATGATGCATGCAAATGCAAAATCTAGGGTAGTGGTTATTTCCCAATAGGAAAGTAGGAAGGTGGGATTGGAGAAAAGCATGGTAATATTTTATATTAGGAAGGAGCATGAATTCATGGATATTTGTTTTATTATTATGACTAATAATAATCTATGTCTATCACATAAATATCATATGTTTAAATATTACATAATAATAAAGTATTTTATCAGATTCAAAGGACTATAGGATGGAGACAAAACTTGGAGTTTTTCAACATTTAGATGACAGTTGTAAATATGCGTGTATAAAAATTTCCTCTAGTGAGAACATGGAGACAAAGAAGATGAGTACAATATCCCAGAAATACCCACCTGTAATGGGTGAAGAGAGGAATCCATTAGTAAGAAGTCAGGGAGAAAGCTGGAAAACAGGAAGTAAATTGTGTCTTGAAGCAAAGGGAATAGAAATATAAGGGATCATCGACAATGCAAAATGATGTAGAGACATCAAAGTTTGGAAATAAGACATTAGATTTATCAATTAATAAGTATGCTATTTGGCATATTGTCTGCATTACAGTTTGAGGAATGAGGTAATTAATGGGAACAACTCATGTAGGTATTGATAAAGAAGCTCATATTAATAATTGATTTACTATGGCTAGGATTGCCAAAACAGAGTACCACAGACTGGTTAATTTAACAACAGAAATATATCTTTTACATTTTGGGGTACTAGAAGTCCAAGATCAAGGAGTTGGCAGGGGTGGTTTCTTCGGAGGATTGGATTAGGCCCCACTCTAATAGCTTCATTTTAATTTAATCACCTCTTTTAGGGCCCTCCCTCCAAATGTCATCATATTCTAAATTACTGTGGTTTAGGGATTCAACATATGGCTTTTTGAGGGGGGACACAGTTAAGTGCATTAACAAGGATCTTATTTTGGGTATCTCCAGATACGCCAGAAACTTTCAGTCATCTGGTTATTCATTAGTGCCTTCTATCAATTAAAAATTATTTTAACTATTGAACAGAATTCTTGTTCTGATCCCTCATTTATTATAAGTCATACAATTCCTATCACTGTAAAAATTAGATTAATAGGGATTAAAAGACCTCTTAACCGATTTGTAAGAAAGGATTTAATATCCAACGAATCTTACAAAATGACCAACATATCATAATGCTTGAAGAGGGTATATAGTAATTGTTATAATTATCTTTTTCTCCTTTCCCAGACAACCTAGTGATGCCTCTCCAGTATCATGAACATTTCTTAAGTTTGAATGATATTTTTGGTGTATGTTTGTTTTGGGGGTGGAATATGAAATAAAGCATTCTTGACAGGTGCCCTGGAGATATCCAGGATATTGCTCAGCACGTCGGTACATTGAGGTTAAGGAGAAATTGTACCTCATTATGTAGTAAGTTCAGAGCCTAAAAGCACATCACAATGGAGTCAAATTAACTTCTCATTGTCATGTAAAGCATGGTATAATAACAGTCAAGTAAAACTCTTAATGCAAAGAGTGTATTATATCAGCTTGGCTTGGATTGTATAAAAATCTAATTTCAGTTTCAGAGTCTGGACAGGAAAACAAATGCAATTAGAAATTAATGTTAATCTGCTGGTAATATTCCTATAGGGAAACTGATATAGAAAGACATGTCCAAGACTTGAAAATTGTATAATAATCATGTATGTATTTGAATCCAGAGAGGTTTGATCCTGGGAAGTCTTTTTGCCTAACAGCTTTGACTTTCTGAAGGTCAGAGGTTTGGCCTGACATCATGTATCATGTCCTAGATTCTATATGGTGTCATATACTAGTTGTTGAAATGAGATATGAGAATGCCTGGCCAACAAGTGGGGAGAGGAGAGATATGTGAAGAGGAGGAGCATTAGCACACGAACAGTCCCCAGGGAGAAAGTAGAAACATGGAGTGGTATTTTTAGATACATGACATGTTAACGTTACATTAATTTGTTGTGAAGCCACCCTCAAGGACTTTATTATACAGAGAAGAATAATTTTCCTTCATCTTTCAGTGAAAGTGTTGTTCTAATCTGAGAACTAATGTTGACCAGCTGACAAGGTATTAGAACCTATATTCTCGTCCTCTATTCTTTTCAATCATTCTTCTCTGTTATATTTTTTCTCTCCTCTTCTGTATTATTTTTTAGTGTGATGTTAGGCAATTTACTTAATTCTTCTTCAGCTGTTCTCTTTGTAACCTAATTTTCTTTTATACTATTAAGCACATCCACGTTCTATTATGCATGCAATATATGGAAAAATCAATAAATGAATTAAATATGTTATTCTTGTTTATAAAAATTTCATATTCAAAAAAAGAAAAAAATACAGATTTGGAAGCATCGTAAGAGGGTCTTCCAACAAAAAATGCTGAGCAGAAGCCAATTTCTGTCCAATTTCAAAAGGAATATTTTGATTTGTTTGTTTTCTTTGCATTATTCACATACTGTATCATGTTAATTTCTTGAGGTCTTGCAATGTGGTATACACTGCGGTCTGTAACTTATCTTTAATAAGCAGAAGATCATGTCAGCCCAAATAGTATTCTTTCATTTTATAAAACACGGACAGAATTTTAAGAAATTTAACTAACTTGGCTAAGTTTGCATGACCAAATTACTCCAACTATTGCAGGAGAAACAGTTTTGGTAACCTATTTCCTACTGCTTTGGTTAGATTTAAGGGCTTTACTTATTTATTTGTTATGTGCTAAATTTGTACTAGATCAAATATTTGGGGCCAATTTACATGATTTAAAGTAGATCCTACTTTTTGAGTCTTTTAAAATGATTGAATGACTAGAGAGGAATTGACAGAAACCAACCTAGAGTTTACACCTTTAACTCTCCTGTCCCTCAAAAAAAAAAAAATCCTCTCTGTGATGATTACACATTGTGTGCCTGTATCAAAATATCTCATGTATCCCCAAATATATGCACCTACTATATACTCATAAAAATTTAAATAAATAGGCCGGATGCGGTGGCTCACGTCTGTAATCCTAGCACTTTGGGAGGCCAAGGCAGGCGGATCACAAGGTCAGGAGATCGAGACCATCCTGGCTAACATGGTGAAAACCCGTCTCTACTAAAAATACAAAAAAATTAGCTGGGCGTGGTGGCGGGCGCCTGTATTCCCAGCTACTCGGGAGGCTGAGGCAGGAGAATGGCGTGAACCCAGGAGGCGGAGCTTACAGTGAGCCGAGATCGCGCCACTGCACTCCAGCCTGGGCGACACAGCGAGACTCCATCTCAAAAAAAAAAAAAAAAAATTAAATAAATAAAAATCCTCTTTTTCTTTGCCTTTATTATTCTTTTGCACAAGGTTAAAGAAAAAACAAAAGAAAATCCATATTTTGGAATAAAATTTATATGTTACAATGTGTGTATCTTACAAGACTGAATTTGTACAGGAAATATAAAAATACATAAATAAGTGGTTTTGTATTCCCACTGCCTAACAAGGTGTTATAGATGCATACTAAATTTTCATTGGATTGAATCCACACTGATAGAAAGTTGAAAGAAGATGATAAGGAGAAGAAAAAGACAAATAATCAATATGGGAAGATACTTGTATACATGATAATAGTTTCTAAGTACTGTAAATACTATGCAGAAAGCTGTTGTGTTCAATGCAAAATGATGCTAATCACACCATCATCATCACTATTGCTTGTTCTCAACTCAGCCAAGCAGCTTTCAAAGGCAAGAACAGCTTTACAGCTCCCGGGAATGAAGTGTGGAGCCAAATCTTCCTAGCGCAATAGTCTAATTACACTGAGCATCTAACACACACCAGAGCATTCTCTACCCTAACCCAGCAGTAGTCTGTAAATTCAGAGAGGGAAAGGAAAGGGTGCAGAGAGTGGGAGCAAAAAATGAAAGTACCCTTGATGACTACCTAAGCCTCAGGGCTTTGTTGTTGTTGCTCTAGCATACTGTAGCATTTAGATTGTTCCTTCTTCTCTCCTTATATAGACATGGCACAGTTTCAAAAATAGCCTGTGCTTTTTTAGACCTTTAAAGACATCATCAATCATTGTCTTCTATGGTAATGCTTCAATTACCCAGGAGGAAAAAAAAATACAGTAGCCATGGAAGTGACATCCTAATGTGCTGAAAATCAAAACTAAAAAAGGGCAGTGTTTGCATATTAGCAATGTAAGCAGTGCAAGAACTGTGATGAACCATTAATAAGCCTCTCTCATGCTTTCTAAGTATTCAGGAAATGTGCCGCCTGACAGGCCGGATCTTTATAGGATTAGCTTAATGATTTGTCACTTTCTGCATTGCTTGCTGCCCTTCTGCCTTTTTTATGCTGAACAAAATTGTACAAAGCATTCTGTGTGGCCGAACAAGCCCACTGTTTCTCCATGATAAGCACCCCCATTTTAGACACTTACAGTCCGTCCATGTTTAATGACATTCAGCAAAATAAGCTCAAGAGCCGTCACCTTCTATTCAAATCACGTTGGTTTCTTTCTTACTGCCACGGTGGTTTCAAATTGACCACTCCCAAGTGATCACCCAGAATAATGAATACCCAGGGGTGCTGTGCCCTCCACTCCACACCATTTGTATCTCTGGGAAATGAACACATGCTACGTCATCCTAGAGAGACACACAGGGGCAGCTTGTTTGAATGCAGCTTGTGTCACATTCCCGTATGTTGGCCAAGGCGTCCAACATGTGTTTGAAAAAATAAAAAGCCATAGCACATACACATGTATGATTTTGATCACACTGAGGTGCTTAT
Organism: Pan troglodytes; assembly: GCF_028858775.2. Classification (NCBI taxonomy): domain Eukaryota; kingdom Metazoa; phylum Chordata; class Mammalia; order Primates; family Hominidae; genus Pan; species Pan troglodytes. The sequence goes on along the minus strand of NC_072403.2, from coordinate 152,490,990 downwards.
GTGAACTACTTCTGCAGAAAGAAAAGGTATGAGTGCCTATTATTGAAATAAGCAATTTTTCTGCAGCTCCTTAGGTGAATAAAACATGTTCAGTTTCTATGTTAAAAGGTTAACTGTGGTTTTGAATAGATAACAAATATGAAATATTAAGAGGATAGGTTCCATCTGTTGATAATTTTATTGATACATTTGAGCATACCATTGATATACTGGCAGTAAATATATACTGTGGCATTATTTTTAATATGAAAGATTTCACACTGCAGTAAGCCTGTAATTAGAGTTTTCAGATTATCATCTGTAACTGCTTTATATATGTTCACCAATTCCCTTGAGACTTTTGAGGTACTACTGCTTGCACCACTGATTTTATGAAGGTTCATAGTCTGTGAATACCATCGAACTTAAACTTACTTTGTATGCCAGGCAAACCCCTAATATATACATCCACAAAATCACATTCGATCTTAACTGCTGAACACACATACGTACACACATTGTTTGTAGCACTTCAGGTTACTTTTTCTATTGTTTTAATATGCTTCAAGGGATTGATAATGGGATAAAGAGCTTTTACTACTTAATCACATATTATGAACCTACTTTGAGTCTGTAATGACTGCTAATGCTTAGTTTGAATATTGTTGTCTGCAATCCATTCTCAATGAACTGCCTATGTTTTAAATAACTGACTTTTGGAATATTATGAGACATTTTTCATGGTAATAACTTTTTGAACTTTAGTGACCGGCTGGAAACTTGTACAATGAAGATTTACTATATTTTAGGCCATAATGATTTATCTTTAAATTGTAAAATTTGGAGTAAGAAATAATTAACACACATCATATATACATATAAATCAAGATTATTTGACTAGACAAAGTTAACCACTGCTTTATCTATCCCAGTATTCATGCTATGAACAGGAACAGTTCTCTGCTAAAAACTAAAATACTAAAAGTCTATGCTAAATACTAAAGTACTAAAATGTTTTTTGAATAGCCTTCAAAGAATCTGGTACTAATTCAAATTGGTGGCTGCTACAAAGGGCTTGTGATCTAAAAATCAAACAGCATTTATAAGACCCCCACAATGAATTTCAAACAATAGAGGCAGATATATAGAAATGGGTATATACATACATATATAAAAGAATGATACATAGATGCATACATATATAGAAGTAGATAAAAATATGAAATGTATTTTTTCCCTCAATAGTCTCTCTTTCATGAATTTTGGAATAGAAACCAGCATCTGGTGCAAAAACAAAAAAAAATTATCAAGATTCTATGAACACTATTCAGTATTATAATAATGACTACTAAAAGATTCCATCATTTATTATAGAATGCATCCCAATGGTTTCTGCCAAGTTCACAAGTCTTCTATTGAGTCATCAGAAAGGATACTTTAAGGCTAGGTTCACAAATGAACGGAGAAAGGAACAATTTCTTACTAGTGGCCTTACTCTAGGAAAAGGAGACAGTTATTAATACCAACATGAAGCTTGAAAATTGTACTTAAACATTTGTCTAAACAAAACTGTCTCTTAGGAAAGTAACACTTTGCAACTCTCCTGGTATCCTGTCTCCACAGTCCACATTCCACCTTGATCAGCACTGGCCAGTCAAAGGAGAAGATTCAAGTGGAAGACTAAGGTGGAAGGAAATAAGATAGACATTGAAAAACAAAAACAAAAACAAAAACAAAACCCCCAGAGACAGAAGCATGGAAGATAAGAAAGAAGGAAAGAAAGAAAGAAAGAAAGAAAGAGGAAGAAAGAGAGGAAGGAAGGAAGGAGAAAGGAAGAAAGAAAAAGAAAGAGAGAAAGAAAGAAAGAGAAAAAGAAAGAAAGAAAGAAAGAAAAAGAAAAAGAAAGAAAGAAAGAAAGAAAGAAAGAGAAAGAAAGAAAAAGAAAATAGTCCACAGGATACATTATTAGATCAGCAACTGAAAAAGACTGTATAAGGGGCCTCAAGTGGTAAAGAATTATAAATCAACTGCTGCTATTTGTCTCATGAGTCTCTGTCATGAAAACTGGACCTTCATCAAAACAAGGAGTATTCATTTTTTTACAGTATGGGATTACAACTCATCATAGACATACAATTGCTAAATAATGGAAGGTTCCCTGTAGACATACATTGGTAGGAATACGACTCGTAGAAATGACCAAGGCAGGGAGATGAGGAAAAGGAAAATCAGAGGTCCTGAAATCCCTGTACAAACGTGTGAATGGATTTAGCAGCAGCCAAATCATGACTCGGATTTGAATTTAGGATAATTTTTAGACAGGTAGATGTTGGTGGGCTTTTCTTTACTGAAATATACTTTTATTTACCTTGACATCAGAGTTATTCTGAAATATGTAAAATTTAAAAAAAATGATTAAAGCCCTGGGCATTATGCTAATCTCTCTCTGTCTCACACACACACAAATACACTTCATCTTTACTCAACCCCACTTTTCCTCTATCTTTTTTCCTTCCTATTACTAGGTAGCATTTCTGTAGAAAATGATTAATACTTCTCCACTGAATTTTCTAGTGATGAAAATGAACAGATTTACATTAAGCATATCTATGTCTTTCTAGTGTCTAGTTAGCTGGCAAGACAATTTAATGGTTTACTGGTTTAAATGGAAGAAACACGGGCTTGACTAACTTTTTACTAAATATCATTTTCTGGATAATAGTCATGAGTCAATTTTTTAGTTGTAAATATCTCTGCAAATCAGTTTAAAGCAAAAATAATTTCTTTATAATTAGAGAAAGAAAAAAGGCTACCCCTATTCTTATTCCAATTTTCTGAGTATACTGCTTTTGTGTTTAGGCTCTTTCTCTCAGTGCCAGGCATCTAGAAGCACTTAATAAATGTTTAAGGTGATATATATAGTACTGTGTGAACAGGCCCCACAGAGGTCAAGAAAGTTATGATAATGATTTTCCCAGGGTCAGTTCCTGCACTAAATGTTCATCAGCTGTTAGATTATATTTTGATTTTTTTGATTTACTGCTTAGTTTTTGGTAGATTGTTTTCTGAATTATCTTTAAATCACAGAGAAAATTAGATTTGTTTTCTGGTTTGAAATAGTATCCATCTGTTGTATGAAACAAATTGTATTAATTCACGTCTCTCCTATTCAAAATTAGATTTCCTTTTTACAGATTTTGCCATTAACAAATTAGTTATCTAACAATGCTAAATATCAGCTTGATTCTTAGTTTAAAAGTTTCTATTTTGAAAATGAAATGTGATCACTATGCACACCATTTGGCCAAATATCTTCCCCTCTTTGTTTTCATTAACATTGAAGAAGGCAAAGTATGCAAGTAGGTATCTTGTATATTACAACATCTAAAGAGAACGTTTTAAACAGTATTTATTGGATCCAGTAAGTACACACACATTCAAAAAATTGGGATTTTTAAAAAATTTGTCATTTTATAAGAAATAGATTAAAAATATAGTTCGAAGAAGACATAGTATGTGAAGCTTAGGAAACAAGCATATTTTACTGTATAGTTTTTAAAAATTTGATTTTATTAAGTTTGTTAAGAAGTTAAATCTAAAAGAATAATTTACCTAATCTGAGATATGTAGATATAAATTATTCAGTGAGGAAAAGACATTGTGGACATTCTAGTTTATTTTACTGAATGCTGGGTAGTGGTCCTTTTACTTTTTTCATGTCTCCAAGTTTTTGGTAACCAGAGCTGGTAAAATACACAACATGCACCTATAAGTTCATCTCATTCAACTCTCTGGCAACAGGGACATTTAAGAGATGTTGTTCAATCAAAGCTGACTTGTTTAATATTTTTAACAAATATAAATATTGATTCTTGATATTTCATTTTTATAAAGTGCCAAAAAGCTACAGGAGAGCTCAACAATTCTTCTAAGTTATTGAAGAACATACAAATTTTTCCCAGTATAATTCTATTGCTGAAAAAATTTACATCTTCCAATTTTTATTTTTATAGGCAGCCTACACAAAGCATGTGTGCTAATTATTCTTAATCACTATCCTTGAGTAATCCACAGATCACATGCTATAGCAATCTTTGTATTTTTTATTCTATATTTACTATATAGAATCTTATATGTACTACATTAAATATCATATTTATACAACACTGAGTTGTATAGTCCTTCAATAGGAAAAACCACTATTAGAAGCACATTTGTTGGGTTTTATCAAAATAAAATTACTGCATTTTAATAAATTCTGAGTCTTCAGTGTCTCCATTACAAGAAATAACTTGATTAAAAACTGTAACTCAGGATCATTTGTTCTTTTTGTGTTTTTTTATGAATCTAGAATACTAGGAAGAAAAAATTATATAAGGCTGCAGACACAGAATTTTATGATATTACTGTTTACAAGAATTCTTTAATTCTCCTGTACTTTATGGGCATTTTTATGAAAATGAAATATCAAGAATCAACAATTATATTTGTTAAAAAAATTTGGACAAATCAGCAGGGTGCAATGGCTCACGCCTGTAACGCCAGCACTTTGGGAGGCCAAGGCGGACAGATCCCGAGATCAAGAGATCGAGACCACCCGGGCCAACATAGAGAGGGTGAAACCCCATCTCTACTAAAAACACAAAAATTAGCTGGGCATGGTGGCACGTGCCTGTAGTCCCAGCTACTCAGGAGGCTGAGGCAGGAGAATCGCTTGAGCCCAGAAGGCGGAGGTTGCAGTGAGTGGAGATCGAGCCACTACACTCCAGTTCCAGCCTGGACAGCAGAGTGAGACTCCATCTCAAAAAAAAAAAAAATTTAGACAAATGAACTTTGATTGAACAACATTTCTTAGTTGTCCCTATTGGTATAAGGTGGGATGAACTGCACTTGTATATGTGTAGTGTATATTTTACTGAGAGTCTGGATGCATAAAAAGAGAAAAAGGACCACTATCCAGAATTCAGTAAAATACTGTTTCAAGTTATGGGATATATTTTGAGTAAAGATGCATCTTCATGTTTTACACTGTCCATTGGAATCTGTGGTATTTGGAAGCTAAATCAGGCATACAAAATTGATTGAGAGTTTATTTTTTCTTCATAACTGAGTACCTGAATTCACATGTATACTCAGTCCCTCTAAGAAGAAATTACTAGTAATTCTACTATCAGTGAATAACACTATACTTCTAATTTGAAGCTTGTTTCCATATGCCTTTTTTTTTTTTTTTTTTTTTTTTTTTTTTTTTTTTTTGAGATGGAGTCTCTCTCATTCGCCCAGGCTGGAGTGCAGTGGCGCGATCTCAGCTCACTGCAACCTCTGCCTCCTGGGTTCTAGCAATTCTCCTGCCTCAGCCTCCTAGGTATCTGGGATTACAGGCGCATGCTGCCATGCCTGGCTAATTTTTTGTATTGTTGTTAGTAGAGACAGGGTTTCACCATGTTGCCGAGGCTGGTCTCAAACTTCTGAGCTCAGGCAATCCACCTGCCTCGGCCTCCCAAAGTGCTGGGATTACAGGTGTGAGCCACCACACTGGGCCCCATAGGCTTTAATCAGTTGAAAAGTTATTCAACTTTCATTTGAAGATTCATTAAACCTTTAGTTCAAAGGTTTCCATCTAAAGAATTTTAAAATTAACTCTACCTATATTTATGCTTGTCAGGTAGCCTGACAACAGTGGATTTGATAATAACCATTGATAATAATTCACCTAATTGAAACTCTAAAGTGATTGAGAATATAAATATACTTGTAACTTAGGTCTCTAAGTGCTTCCACTTAACACAAAATAAAATCAACACTGGTAAGGAGACCGGCTGATTGTTTTTCTGATTTATAATCAGAAGGGAGGTTGTCAATTAGGTAATTTAAACAAGCTATATGAGAAGAGAATCATGATTTCCATTTAAATTATTCAAAACAAAATTAGCTGGGGTAAAAATATTTTAACAAAAACATTCTGCACTTATTATTGTCTTCTGAGCTTGACAGAAGAGTAAAATTTTAGTGTTTAGATTTGTTTATGCTTTGTTTGGGATATTGAGCAATACCAATTGAGCCTCCATGATAACAGCTCAGAGAAAAACTCATTGTTGCATCTTCACAATGAAACAGCTAGAGAAATGGCAGTGCTTAAAGGGAGCATGGAGGTTTATGCTTAAAAACAATTAGGATCATTTATTTATTGAACCAATATGTAGGAATTTTCTTAACAATTTCTATAAATTCAGAAATGTTTGAATTCATCTACTAGGGAACTTTATAGACATTAATAACTTGCAATATTGGTATTACCACAGTCTCAGTATATATCCATCATATCCCAAAAGTTAGTGCACTATGGTATCATTAGAATTATTTTGGAAAGCCACAAACCAAGGAGTAGTTTTTGGCCTCCCTGGAATTTTTATTGCTTTGAGAAAGATAGAAGAATGTATACAATTTAGAATCTTATCAGAATCAATATCTGTCTGCATTCATCTTAGGACAATAGGAGAATTATATCAAGGACTTCTGGAATATCAGGTTATTTTAGTTACTCATTGATTTATAATGTGCCTTTAATAAAACATGTTTTGAATATCATTGAAAAATGGCCTTAGTGAATTGAAGATTCATTAAATTAAACATTAAGTGTATGAATTTTATAATACACTTGTGTGCTCCTGTTTTTTAAATTGCACCATTAACAATAAATTATTTCTATAAAATAATTTTTATTTTCATCATATTTTTAAAATGAAAGAGTAGTGAAATCATTTTACATTAGGTTTACGCACATATTAGTATCTGCTTACATGAATCTTTACATAAACACAGTCATACTATATCTAAAGGTGTTCTTAGAACTGCCAGATGTTATATTTATTGAAAGTGATATGCATACCTGCTTCCTCCATTCAATCCATTTTGATTTCATAAAGTGTACTGCATGCACCCTCTGGACAAAGCTTTGCTTTACATATCTTATAATACATAAAATCACTTCTACTCAATGAGTTTACTATTTTATGAGAGTACAGCTAAAAGCCTCCAAAGTAATCATGATAAAATATAAAAAGAGGAAATGCCCAAAACATGTCTAAACAAAATATTAAAATGATTTATTGAGAAGGGGAAAATATTTTCTGTAAAAGTCTCAAGATTTTATCAAAAAAATGGTATTTGATGTGATCTTTGTTTGATTTTGAATATTTTATTGAGGTATCATTTAAAATGTTTACATACAATAAAATGTACAAAATAAGTGTGTAAGCTGAATGATATTTTCTGTATGTATACCTGATATGCTTTGGCTGAGTTCTCTACCAAATCTCACCCCAATAATCCGCACATGTCAAGGGCAGAACCAGGTGGAGATAATTGAATCATGGCAGTGGTTTCCCACATACTATTCTCATGACAGTGAATAAATCTCACGAGATCTGATGGTTTTATAAAGGGGAGTTCCCCTGCACACACTCTCTTGCCTGCTGCCATGTAAGATGTCCATTTGCTCTTCCTTCATTTTCTGCCATGATTGTGAGACTTCCCCAGACATGTGGAATTGTGAGTCCATTAAACCTCTTTCCTTTATAAATTACCCAGTCTCAGGTATGTCATTATTAGTAGCATGAGAATGGACTAATACAGTACATTGGTACCGAGTAGTAGGGTGCTGTTGTAAAGATACCTAAACATGTGGAAGCAACTTTGAAACTGGGTAACAGGCAGATGTTAGAACAGTTTGGAGGGCTCAGAAGAAGATAGAAAGATGTGGGAAAGTTTGGGACTTCCTAGAGACTTGTTGAATGGCTTTGACCAAATGCTGCTCATCTCAGATGGAGATGAGAAACTTGTTGAGAAATGGAATAAAGATGACTCTTGCTCTGCTTTAGCAAAGAGACTGGCAGCATGTTTCCCCTGCCCTAGAGATCTGTGGAACTTTGACCTTGAGAGAGATGATTTAGGGCATCTGGCAGAAGAAATTTCTAAGCAACAAAGCATTCAAGAAGTGACTTGGGTGCTGTTAAACAAGCATTCAGTTTTATGTATTCACAAAGGTAGGGTTGGAATTGGAACTTATGTTTAAAAGGGAAGCAGAGCACAAAAGTTCAGAAAATTTGCAGCCTGTTGATGCAATAGAAAAGAAAATCCCATTATCTAAGGAGAAATTTAAGCTGGCTGCAGGAACTTGCATAAGTAATGTGGAGCCAAGACAATAGGGAAGATATCTCCAAGGCATATCAGAGGTCTTCATGGCAGCCCCTCCCTTCATAGGCCTGGAGGCCTAGGAGGAAAAAATGGTATCATGTGCCGGGCCCAGGGCTTTGCTGCTTTTGAAGTCTTGGGACTTAGTGCCCTGCATTCCAGCCATGGCTAAAAGGGGTCAAGATACAGCTCAGGCCATTGCTTCAGAGGATACAAGCCCCAAGCCTTGGCAGCTTCCATGTGGTGTTGGATCTTTGGGTGGACAGAAGTCAAGAAATGACGTTTGGAAACCTCTGCCTAGATTTCAGAAGATGTATGAAAATACCTGGATGTCTAGGCAGAACTCTACTACAGGGGTATAACCCTCATGCAGAACCTCTGCTAGAGCAGAGCAGAAGAGAAATATGGGGTCAGACCCCTCACACAGAGTCCCCACTGAGGCACTGTCTAGTGGATCTGTGAGAAGAGGGCTACTGTCCTCCAGATGCAAGAATAGTAGATCCACTGACAGCTTCCAACATGCTCCTGGAAAAGCCAAAGACACTCAATGCCAGCCTTTAAAAGCATTCAGGAGTGGGGCTGTACCCTGAAAAGCCACAGGAGCAGAGTTACCCAAGACCATGTGAGCCCACCTCTTGCATCAGCATGATCTGGTGGTGAGACATGGAGTTAAAAGGAGATCATTTTGGAACCTTAAGGTTTAATGACTCTCCCATTGGATTGCAGACTTGCTTGGGGCCTGTAGTCCTTTTGTTCTGGCCATATCACCATTGTATCTGGGAAGTAACTTACTTGCCTTTTTTTTTTTTTTTTTTTTGAGATGGAGTCTCGCTCTGTTGCTCAGGCTGAAGTGCAGTGGTGTGATCTTCGCTCACTGCAACCTCCAACTCCCAGGTTCAAGCAATCCTCCTGCTTCAGCCTCTCAAGTAGCAGGGATTACATGTGTGCATCACCATGCCAGCTAATGTTTGTATTTTCAATAGAGACAAGGTTTCACCATTTTGTCCAGGTAGGTCTTGAACTCCTCACCTCAAGTAATCTGCCTGCCTTGGCCTCCCAAAGTGCTGGGATTACAGGTGTGAGCCACTGTGCATGGCCACTAACTTGCTTTTGATTTTACAGGCCCATAGGTAAAAGCGGCATACCTTGTCTCAGATAAAACTTTGGACTGTGGACTTTTGAGTTAATGCTGAAATGATTTAAGATTTTGGGAGACTGTTGAGAAGGCAATATTGGTTTTGAAATGTGAGGACATGAGATTTGGGAGGGGCCAGGGTGGAATGATAGATTTGACAGTGTCCTCACCCAAATCTCACCTTGAATTGTAATAATCCCCACATGTCAAGAGTGGGGCCAGATGGAGATAATTGAGTCCTAAGGGCAGTTTCCCCATACTGTTCTCATGATAGTAAATAAGTCTCATGAAATCTGATGGTTTTATAAAGGAGTGTGTCCCTTCACACACTGTCTTGCCTGCCACCATGTAAGAGGTCCTTTTGTTCTTTCTTTGTCTGCCACCACGATTGTGAGGCCTCCCAAGTTATATGGAATTGTAAGTCCATTAAACCTCTTTCCTTCATAAATTACCCAGCCTTAGGTATGTATTTAATAGCAGCATGAGATCAGACTACTACATGCCTCTGTTTGACCGCCATGCAGATCAAAGTATAAAACATTCTTCACCCTCCAGTGATAATCACTATTTGACTTATATTATAGGTTAGTTTTGCCTAACCTTGAACTTGGCATGAATGAAATTATGCCATACACTATGTACACTTTTGCATCTCCCTTCTTTAACAAGACAAAATATCTTTAAGATTCTTCCATGTTACTGTATGCATAAGTAATTCTGTCTTCTAATTTCTGAATAGTGTTTTATTATATTCTCCAATTTGAGAAAAATTGAGTTGTTTCCATTTTGGGACTATCATGAAAGAGTCTTTTTTTTTTTTTGAGATGGAGTCTTGCTCTGTCACCCAGGCTAGAGTACAGTGGCGCGATCTCGGCTCACTGCAAGCTCCGCCTCCCAGGTTCATGCCATTCTCCTGCCTCAGCCTCCAGAGCAGCTGGGACTACAGGCGCCTGCCACCACGCCCGGCTAATTTTTTGTATTTTTAGTAGAGACAAGGTTTCACCGTGTTAGCCAGGATGATCTTGATCTCCTGACCTTGTGATCTGCCTGCCTGGGCCTCCCAAAGTGCTGGGATTACAGGCTTGAGCCACTGCGCCCAGCCTATGAAAGAGTCTTTCATTAACATTCTTGTACAGGTATGTTTGTGGACCTAAGTAATCATTTCTCTTGAGAAGATTCTTAGAAGAATTGTTGAGTCATATGCTAGATATATGCAAACAGTATTCCCATAATGTTTAATCATTTTATACTCCTTTGCAATTAATGAGCATTATGGTGACTCCATATTTTGCCCTCACTTTGCATTTCTGGTCTTTTTAAGTTTTACCTTTAAAATGTTTTTATAATCACATTTCCTTGTGATTTTTATTTGTATTTTCTAGATGACTAATGATGTTGAGTGTCCTTATACACCTTTCAGATACATTCTTTGGTGAAACACTTGTCCAACTATAAATATTCTGTCAAAAATTAGAAGAAATAGAGAAAAAGAGATTATAAAAAGATAGAGACTGATGAGAAAAATGGAGTTAGGGATACAAAACTTTAAAACTTTGTCCATCTCACATACATATACACACAAATAAAGACCCTTTTAAAAGGACAGCACTATTTTCCACATAATAAATTATGAAGAAATGCATAAATATTGTATTAAATTGCCACTTTTTTCCTTGAAAAGGGCCAGAACTTTGCTTGAGGAAGTGGGCATCAAAAAGATTTCAGCTTGTGATTATTATGAATTGGTAGAGGGAGGGTTGTCTGAAATGTGTTGGAAAGTTGTAACACCAGATGGGGATGTGTGGCTCACAGCTCACATACAGTGAACTGAGGTAGTTGGTAGATGTTTGAGATGTGTGTGTGTGTGTATTCTTTGCATTAGTATGCAGTTCTGTTCAGCTAGGTGCAGTATTTTTCTTTATTCAGGTAGTATCTTTTGCAGAAGAAATTATACATAAGCAAAGGCAAAATTTGTGTTATGCTCAAATTGTTCCCTATTATATCAAATGTGTTGGAACAAATCCATGTTTCCTGAATAAGTGTTAGAGCAGAACAGACTGCATACCCTTTTGAACATAATTTCCAAGATTTACGAGTAACAACATAAAATCCTTGGCTAATTGAATTAACAAATGTAAAAACCTTGAATACTTAAATGAAGAGTTGGCAAACATTTCCTCTAAAGGGCAAGATAGTAAATATATAAAGCTTTGCGAGTGATAAGGTCTTCAATGCAATTACTTAATTCTGCAATAGTGGTGCAAAACATCCATAGACAATGTGAAAATGAATGAGTGTGATTGCGTTCAATTAAACTGTAGTAGTCCCCCTTATCCACCGGAGATACATTCCAAGACACTCAGTGGATTCCTGAAACTGCAGATAGTACCAAACCTTAAATATAACTATGTGGTTTTTTTTATTTGATAACCAAGAGGGCTCCTAAATGACTAACAGGTGGGCAATATCTATCGCGTGGATTTTCTGGACAAAGGGATGATTCACATTCTGGCAGGATACAGCAAGATGGCGTGAGATTTCATCATGCAACTCTGAATGATGCAAAATTGGAAACTTATAAATTGTTAATTCCTGAAATTTTCCACTTAATATTTTTGGACTGTGGTTGACTGCATGTAACTGAAACTATGGATAAGTAGACACTACTGTATTTATGAAAGCAGACAAAGTGGGAAGTTTATAAATATTTTCTTCTTACTTTTACATGTCATAGAGAGCTATAACTGGGAGAAATTAATAAACTTGCAGTTTTGCTACTTTAATAAATTATAAAAAGGATGGATGAAGCTGGTGAAAGTCATTGTATATCTATTCTTAAGCTTTTCTAACCTGCTTAAAATGCTCAAGGACAATTTGCATTGTACCCTCCAGACTTTGTGAAATAGAAGTTAAGTTACTTTATTAAAATTTACAATTAATAGTGATTGAGGCTATTCTAGAATGAAGCAATAGTAACGGAAAAATACTAAAAATGTTTACGTAAGGTAATTTTTTTCAAGGAAAAAAAAAAGAGAGAAGTTTTAACCTAAAATGAAGTCTTAATTATCTAGAATATGAATGAGTATAGTGAAGGACAAAACTTGAATGCTTTTAGCAAGTTGTAGAGGATTTGGGGGAAAGTAGTTTCTCATTTTCCTTGATTTATAATACTTAAGTCTGAAAAAGGCTATGAAATATGTTAAAATTTCGGAAAAATTGCTCCAATTACGGGCTAATTCACAAGATAATTATATTATAAATTGGAGAGAGAAACTCATGAAACATTTATTGCAAGAAACTGTGTTCATCCAAATCTAGGTTTTGTCTTTTCCCTGTTAAAATAATAAATTGGTCTTATAAATCTTAACAATGGCTAGTGAAAAGTATTCTTTATACTCTGTGTAACATGCTGGTATCATAGAGATTCCAAAACTCACCAGAATAATTTTCTCTGTTCTGTGGTGACTTTATCAGGTACTTGATTATTACATAACATTTTTAAAATAAAAAATTAAAAACCAAGGTTTCTCACTTGCATTAACATATTTATGTTTATTTTTAAATACTTTGTCACTTTGATTGAATATGTAACTAAGTCATCATTTCCTAGATGTCCATGAGCATATTTCATTATTGCAGTCAAATCTCCTGATATTCTTTTGATTTTGCCTTTGCAAGAGCAGAACCAACAAATAAATAAATAAATAAATGAAAATTAATGATGTATTTTACCTCTACAGTCCTCTTTGAGATATTCCAGAAAGCTGCAAAAAATCAAACATTTTTTATTTTACATTATAAAAATAAAAGTGGTAGAAATAATTCGACTTGTTTGGTATGCTCATTTTTGTTCATTATTATGTTGGTGCAAAAGTAACTGTGGCTTTTGCCATAACTTTTAATGGCAAAATCCACAATTACTTAATAGCTCAAGACTATTAAGAGCTGCATGGGAAGAGTTGTTGACCCAAAAAGATGCTCAGACTTTTCAAGATTAAGTTTGTATAGGTAAAATATTTTTAATACAAATATTTCAGATATTTTATGTTTTATAGAAAGGACCTGCCGATTCTTTTATGGTTGCACTGTCCGTAATATTCTTACACTCAGGGCTGCTGGGCACGGTGGCTCACACCTGTAATACCAGCACTTTGGGAGGTCAAGGTGGGTAGATCACTTGAGGTCAGGAGTTCAAGACAGCCTAGCCAACATGGTGAAACCCCATCTCTACCAAAAATACAAAAATTATCCGGGTGTGGTGGCACATGCCTGTAATTCCAGCTACTAGGGAGGCTGAGGCAGGAGAATCACTTGAACCTGGGAGACAGAAATTGCAGTGGGCCGAGATCACGCCACTGCACTCCAGCCTGGGTGATAGAGTGAGACTCCATTTCAAAAGAAAAAAAAATGTGATTCATGGTAAAGTTTTACCAAACACTTATAGTATATATTTAATGGAATTGAACAAATAAATAAATGGATTGTAGATGACTGGAAACAGATTTCTCACTGTTGGTGTAGGAGGCTACAGATAAGCAAGCAGAAGGCTAAAAGGATCCATGTGGTATTGGATTAGAATTGGAAAAAGCATTAGGAATGTAGATTATCTCAGTATAAATAAGGACAAACAGAAATATTTAAGTTATGTGTGTACATGTGAATATACACACACATATTTTCTTGCTCCGTCAACTGAGAGGGCAGAGAAGCAACACCAGTAGCTGTCAACATGCCTCGTGATCAAATCTTGGTTACTAATAACATTCACCAATTAAAAGAACTGAGATCCTTAGATAAATGGCTGACACTTGGACTAGGGCAATAAATATACAACATGGAGTAACTTGTAGTATCTAGAAGTCAGGAAGTCTTACACACACACACACACATACATACACACACACACACACAAAATGATGGGGCTATGTCAAAGAGACATGGAGGTTCCAATTGCCAAAGCTAGAACAATTTGGGCAGAAATAATGTAGTATTGGATTATAACTCAAAGAAGAAATTAAAGAACTGTAAGTCCATACTGATTATATTAGGCAGTTCTCATGTTGCTATAATGAGGTTACCTCAATTATACCTGAGGCTGGGTAATTTATAATGAAAATAGGTTTAATTGACTCATGGTTCTGCAGGCTGTACAAGCATGGTGATGGCATCTGTCCAGCATCTGGGGAGCCTGCAGGGAGCTTTTACTCAGGACAGAAGGTGAAGCAGGAGCAGGTATGTCACATGGCAGGTAAGAGTAGGAGCAATAGAGGAACTGATGGGAAGTGCCACACACTTTTAAACAACCAAATCTCACAAGAAATTATTCACTATCAAGAGGACAGCACCAAGCCAGGAGGTATCCACCCCAATGGCACAAACACCTCCCATAGGCCCCACCTCCAACACTGGGGATCACATTTCAACATGAGATTTGGGAAGGACAAATATGCAAGGCATGCCACTGATATACATAATTGAACAAATAAATACATGGAGGAGAATAGATAAATCTGTCATGCAGAAAGATCCCAAATAATTTGTGCAGATGCTCTGCCCTCACAAAGGTTGAGGCATAGCTCATAACTTCCCACTCACTATTATTGGTTGCATATAATGACTTCCTCCCATGAATGCAGTATGGAATTAGAGAAGAGTAACTTTGCAATGAAAAAGCATAACAGACACTAACTCATCCAGGTGTTGAACCATGTTTATAGTATGCATTCATGATTTGATGTGATGAGGATGGCATGTTTCCTCTGTGATTTTTCTCACAAAACCCAATAACCCCAGTCTACCCATGACAAAAGCATGGAATAAATCACAATCTAGGGAAATCCTACAAAATATTATCCCAATATGCCTCAAAACTCCCACAAAGTCATCAAAAATAGGAAAAGTCTGAGAAACTCTTACACGTAAGAGCATTCTAAGTAGACATGAGGACTAACTGTAATTTTTATATGGGATAGAATTCTGTATGAGCAAAAGAACACTGGATGACAAACCAGGAAATCTAAATAAAGTATGGACTTTATTTAATTCATAATAATGCATCACTATTGGTTCATGAATTATAACAAATGCACCAATCTAAAGTAAGATGTTAATAATAGGAGAAACTGAGTTCAGGGTGTATGGGAACTATCTGTATTATCTTCTCAATTTTGCTATAAATCTAAAATTGTTGCAAAATGAAAAGTCTATTTTAAAAAACTGATAGGACTCAAAAAGGAAATGAACAAATCCTCAATAACAGTTATAGAGTTCAGTGCCCCTTTTTTGCTGATTGATAAAATAGATGGACATAAATTCATCTAGATTAAAGAAGAACTGAACCACTCCATCAATCAGCAGTATTTAATCAACATTTATAGAAGACTCACCACCAACAGCAGAATAAATATTTTCTTCAAGCATCCCTACAGCATATACCAAGACAGGCCATATTCTGGGGCTTAAAATAATCCTCAAACATTTTAAAATATTTGAAATTATACAGAAGTGTTCGTTGATCACAATGGAAGATATTACAGATTTGGATATTAAATAATATATTTCTAAACAATCCCATTGGGTAATATGAAATCTCAAGGGCAATTAAAAATATATTGAACTGACTAAAAATCAAAACTGGGCATAAAATTATTGTCTGAACAGCTAACACAATTTTGAGGGGGGGTAGTTTTTGGCACTAAACACTTATATCAGAAAGAAGGAAAAGCAATAATGTAATCCTACATCACAAGAATCTAGAATAAGAAGAGCAAAATAAATGCAAAACAAGCAGAAAGAAATAATAAAGATAAAAGCAGAAATAAATGAAACTGAAAGCAAAAAATAGATAAAATCAAATTAAAAATCTTGTTGTTTGAACAGATCAATACAATTGACAAATCCATAGCTAAACTGACAAAGAGAAGACACAATTACCAACATGAAAAATAAAAAACCTAGCATCATTACCCAATATTCAGGCATCAAAAGGATAATAAGGGATACATGAACACACAACACGCACAAATTTGACAACTTAGATGAATTGGACCAGTTCCTTAAAAAGCAAAAACTATAATTTACCCATATGAAAAAAATAAGTGAATAGCCTTATAAGTTATTAAATAAATTGAATTCATAATTTTAAAATGCCCCAAAAGAAATTTCCAGGTCCAGGTGGTTTCAGGAGATAATTGTACCAACTGCTTGACATTTGAACATTTAAGGAAGAATAAAACAAATTCTACAGAATCTATTCTGGAAAATAGAAAAGGAATCATTTCCCAATTCATTTTATGAAGCAAATATAACTCTCAGCCCAAACTATACAAAGGCAGTGCAAAAAGACCAAACTACAGACTAATATCCTTCATGAATACATACACAAAAGTTATTAACTTTATTTTCACTAACAGAAACAGAAATCAGAATATATATATATATATATATATATATATATATATATATATATATATACCATGATCAAATGTGGTTTCTTCCAGAAATTAAAACCTATTTCAATATTAGAAAATAAATCAATATAATCTATTATATTAGCAGGAAAATGAATAAATCAATTGACATGGAAAAGAATTTGACAAAATTCACTACTTATTCATGATAAAAATGTTTAGAAAATCAAGAATATTTTAAAAATTATTCTTCAACTTAATAATAACATCTTCAAAATGCCTACAGAAAAGAATTATTTAATGATTAGAGACTGAATGCTTTTTCCCTAAGACTGGAAAGGAACAAAGGATGTGCTCTCATTACCCCTACTGAGCATAGTACCGGATGTTCTATTTAGTTGTATCTTGCAAAAAGGCAATAAAGTAAAATTAAAGGCACAAAAACCTCAAAAACAGAAATAAACTCTATTTTAGGATGACATGACTGTTCACATAGAAAATCCCAAGAAATCTAAAAAAGACAAACGAGAATTACTGGAAATAATAATTAAGTTCGGCAAAGCCTCAGGATACAGCATCAATGCACAAAAAAGTTTCAATATACTAGCAATGAACATGTGGACACCAAAATTAAAAATACAGTATCATTTACCACAGCCAAAAAAGTGAAGCTGGGTGCAGTGGCTCATGCCTGTAATCCCAACAACTCAAGGAGGCTGGGATGGGAGGATCGTTGAGCCCAGGGGCTCCAGACTGCAGTGAGCTGTGATCATGGCATTGTACCCCAGCCAGGGCAAAAGACTGAGACTCCATCTCTAAAAAAAAATAAAGAATAAAAATTTTAAGTGAAATATTCAGGCATAAACCGACATAACTTCTGTGCCAAAGCTACAAAATGCTAATGAAAAAATGAAAGAATATCTAAGTAAATAAATCAAGAGATGCCCGCTGGGTTCCAGGCTTAGAAGACAATGTAATAAAAAGCAAAAATAGTGTGGCACTACATCAAACTGAAAGGCTTCTGCACATTGAGGTGGTATATACATATATACACACACATATATAATGTATATGTGTATATGTATATATAATAAATATAATATATAATGTATATATGTATATGCGTATATTATATATAATATATATGCACATTATATATACATAGATATACAATAGAATATATCCAGCTTTAAAAAAGAGGAAATTCTCAATACTTGATAACCTCGTTGAACCTGGAGGACATTATGGTAAGTGAAATAGGCCAGTCACAGAAGGACATATGCTGCATGATTCCACTTAGTGTATTAGTCTGTTCTCATGCTGCTAATAAAGACATACCTGAGACTGGGTAATTTATAAAGCAAAAGAGGTTTAATGGACTCCCAGTTCCACATGGCTGGGGAGGCCTCACAATCATGGTGGAAGGCAAAGGAGGAATAAGTCATGTTTTACATGGCATCAGGCAGAAGAGCATGTGTAGGGGAACTCTCCTTTATAAAACCATTAGATCTCGTAAGACTTATTCATGATTACAAGAACAGCACAGAAGAAAACCTGCCCTCATGATTCAATTACCTCCCCTTGGGTCTCTCCCATGATACATAAGAATTATGGGAGCTACAATTCAAGGTGAGATTTGGGTGGGGACACAGCCAAACCATATCAGTGAGGTTTCTAAAATAATCAAATTTACAGAACCAAAGAGTGGAATGAAGGTTGCCAAGGCCTTGTGGAAGGGGGAAATAGGGAGTTGCTAAATGAAGGGGCAGAAATTTTCAGTTAAGCAAGATGAATAGTTCCTAGAGGTCTGCTGTACAATACTGTGCCTATAGTTAACAATAAGATACTGTACACTAAAAATTTTGTTAAGAGGGTATATCCCACAGTAAGTGTTCCTAGGAAAACAAAATAAAATTTTAAAAAATGTTAATTATCCCCAAATTGGCATACGGATTTAACAAACTTCCATATTTTGTTGTAGTTGCCAATAAGATTATTCAAAAATGTTTAAAAAGCCAAAATAATTAGATTTTCTAAAAACAATTTTCAAATCGTATAAAATGAGAGGAATCTGTCTATCCAATTTCAAGTTTCATTATGTAGGTACAGTAATCAAACCTGTGTGATCTTGTGTGTATTGATAATTACAGTAATCAGTTCTGGTGGAATAATAGGCACATAGATCAGTGGAATATAAAACAGAACCCAGAAATAGACCCCCAAAAATATATCCAACTGAATTTTGACACAAATCACAAAGCAATTCAATGGAGGTAGGGTAGGCTTGTCAACAAATTATGTTAGAATAATTGGGCATCCATAAGCAAAATAAAATAAAATAAACCTCAATCCAAATCTCATGTCTTATGCAAAAGTTAACTCAAAATGAATCAAAAACTTCAATGTAAAACATAAAAGTAGCATATTTTTAGAAAAAATAACTTCATATCTTATGCAAAAGTTAACTCGAAATGAATCAAAAACTTCAATGTAAAACGTAAAAGTAGCACATTTTTAGAAAAAACAATTACAGGAGAAAATCTTTATGATCTATATATGGACAAATGAATATTGATACCAAAAGCACAAATCATCAAAGGAAAAATAATAAATTGGATGTTATTAAACACTTTTGCTCTGAAAAAAGGCACTCTTAAGAGCTAAAAAGACAATCTATGTACTGAGTAGAAAATATCTGCAAGCATATATCCAACAAGGGACTACGATAAAGAATATGTAAACAATTCTTAAAACTCAACAGCAGAAAATAAGCAATCCAACTAGAAACTGGTCAACACAAATGAATGAATATTTTATTGAAGAGGACATACAAATGGCAAAAACTACATAAAATATATTCAGCACCATTATCCATTAGGAAAATGGAAATTAAAAATTAAAAATATAACCATGTATTAGTTTATGCCCACCAGAATTTCTCAAGTGAAATATAATGATAACACCAAATGCCTGTGACGATTCAGAGAAACTGCATCACAGTTTAGCAATATCTTAATAAACCACATATTCAACTACCTATGACCCAGCAATTGCACACCTAGTCATTTATCCCAGAGAAATGAAAACATGTTCACACAAAGCCTGTATACAAATATGTTTATAGCAACTCTATTCATAATAATCCCAAAATGAGAATAACTCAGGTTGATTCAACAAGTGAAAAAAAGTTAAACAGACTGTGGTACATTCGTGCCATGGAATACTGTTCAGTCATAAAAAAGAAATAAACTATAGGTATACGCAATGACTTGGATGCATCTCCAGAGAATTATACTTCGTCAAAAAAAACATTGAAAATTATATATGTATGCTTATTTTTGTATAGCATTCTTGAAATGACAAAATTATAGAAACAGATAACAGATTAGTGGCCTGATGTTAAGCGGGGAATGGAGATGGTAGAGAAATGATTATGGCTATAAAAAGGCAACATGAGAGACAATTTGGGTAATGAAAAAGTTACGTGTCTTGACTTTATCAATGTCAAAATTCTGACTGCGATATTGTAATATAGGTTGTCAAGATACTACTATTTAAGAGAAATTGGGAAAAGAACGTGCAGAATTTTTCTGTATTATTTCCTACAATAGCATGTGAATCTACCATTATCTCAAAATTTAAAAACGATTAAAAATAAAGATATCATATGCAAGAAGCAATGATAAAATGTGGTAAATATTGAATATTGAGATAATTAAACCACTGGGGAATTATGTTTACAGAACACACAATTGATATTACATACTTTAGCAAAGCAGTAATGATCTATGCAACAGAATGAAAAAGTAAGATGAAGAAAAAAGATAACAGTGGCAATCAAACTATTTCTTATAATATTTAATAAATGTCAAAGTAATTAAAATCTTACTATTAAAACAAGAAACTAAATCAATCTTTTTTTCTTAGTATTAAAGGGCCTTTTACAAATTGCCTTTTGAGGTGGAAAGCAATAGTATGAATTTCTGATCCTCTTCAGCTTCACTTCAGAATGTTTTTTGTTATTAATTTGAGTAAAATTGAATTAAATATTTTATTAAATAGCATTATAGTGTAATTGTCATTATTATAAAATCTCTATGTGTATATAAAGCACATTTTAGAATGATGTTAATAAAAATTAAACTAGATTATTGGTAGATGATTTAATTTTGAATTATAGTTATTAATTTATTCATTTATTTATGTATTTGATTTCTCTTTCATAGTTTTATGTAAGCATCATTTGAAATTTAGACACTGGATATTTTCATTAAAATAATATTCAAAATAAATTAAAGGAGGCAATTCTGTTACTTGTTATTTACACTTATTAGATGAATTGAAGTAGAAGGATGATGTTAGCATAGGAATCTTGTCTTTCTCTTTCCTTTCTATCACGAATAGGTTCCATTAAATCAATACAATATCGACAGTCAAAGAAAAATATCCCAAATATTAGCATTTTACCATATTTTACCATAATTTTGCTATCCAGGAGACACACCAAGCATGCCACCAAGTCTCACTGAAATAGATTTTTTCATATATACAAATAAATAAACATAAAGTTACAATCACATTTTGGAGTAATTCATACCTTCAAATTTTCTTTTCTTTTTTTTTTTTTTTTTTTTTGAGACAAGAGTCTTCCTTACACCTTAGACAAAAATTAATTCAAGATGGATTAAAGACTTACATGTTAGACCTAAAACCATAAAAACCCTAGAAGAAAACCTAGGCAATACCATTCAGGACATAGGCATGGGCAAGGACTTCATGTCTAAAACACAAAAAGCAGTGGCAACAAAAGCCAAAATTGACAAATGGGATCTAATTAAACTAAAGAGCTTCTGCACAGCAAAAGAAACTACCATCAGAGTGAACAGGCAACCTACAGAATGGGAGAAAATTTTTGCAAACCTACTCATCTGACAAAGGGCTAATATCCAGAATCTACAATGAACTCAAACAAATCTACAAGAAAAAAACAAACAACCCCATCAAAAAGTGGGCAAAGGGTATGAACAGACACTTCTCAAAAGAAGACATTTATGCAGCCAAAAAACACATGAAAAAATGCTCATCATCACTGGCCATCAGAGAAATGCAAATCAAAACCACAATGAGATACCATCTCACACCAGTTAGAATGGCAATCATTAAAAAGTCAGGAAACAACAGGTGCTGGAGAGGATGTGGAGAAATAGGAACACTTTTACACTGTTGGTGGGACTGTAAACTAGTTCAATCATTGTGGAAGTCAGTGTGGCAATTCCTCAGGGATCTGGAACTAGAAATACCATTTGACCCAGCCATCCCATTACTGAGTATATACCCAAAGGATTATAAATCATGCTGCTATAAAGACTCATGCACACGTATGTTTATTGAGGCACTATTCACAATAGCAAAGACTTGGAACCAACCCAAATGTCCAACAATGATAGACTGGATTAAGAAAATGTGGCACATATACACTATGGAATACTATGCAGCCATAAAAAATGACGAGTTCATGTCCTTTGTAGGGACATGGATGAAGCTGGAAACCATCATTCTCAGTAAACTATCGCAAGGACAAAAAACCACACACCGCGTGTTCTCACTCATAGGTGGGAACTGAATAATGAGAACACATGGACACAGGAAGGGGAACATCACACACCAGGGACTGCTGTGGGGTGGGGGGAGGGGGGAGCGATAGCATTAGGAGATACACCTAATGCTAAATGACGAGTTAATGGGTGCAGCACACCAACATGGCACATGTATACATATGTAACAAACCTGCACGTTGTGCACATGTACCCTAAAACTTAAAGTATAATAATAATAAAATTAAAAAAAAAAAAAAAGAGTCTAGCTCTGTTGCCCTGGCTGGAGTGCAATGGCACGATCTCGGCTCACTGCAACATTTGCCTACCCAGTTCAAGCAATTCTCATGGCTCATGCTCCTGAGTAGCTGGGATTACAGGTATGCATCACCACACCTGGCTAATTTTTGTATTTTTAGTAGAGACGGGGTTTCTACTAAAACCCCAGGCTGGTCTCAAACTGTTGGCCTCAAATGATCTGCCCACCTCCACTTCCCAAAGTGCTGGGATCATAGGTGGGAGCCACCACCATGCCAGGCCTTCAAATTTTCCTTACAGTGAAAGTTCTTACATTGTGCGTTGGCTTTCATCAGGTTCCCCTGAGATATGCCCCTATAGGGAATAAAATGTTACACAATGAAAAAATATTTTGCATAGAAATTTTCCAATTGAGATAAATATTACTCAATAAATCATATCACATGTTTACCATAAATATATATGGAAGTGATATTTTTTAGGAGAGGAGGTATTTTCCTGAAATAATAATAATGACAAATATAGAATATTTGATTATTGTTTCTTAGTTCTTTTAGGCAAAACTGTTGGCTCTATCTAGTTCCTAAGTAAATATTTATTTTTAAGTCCAAGGCTTTTAAAAAGATCATCTTCATATTTAAGCTATTAAAACAATATTTAATAGCTTATAAAGGTTATTTATTAACAGGACAGTTACTGTTTCTACTTTATCATTCTTTGCAATTCATCTACCAGTGGTTTAACGTAGGTTCTCATACTACAATTTTGAAAGATTTTAATGAAAATCTATTACTTTGTAAATAAATTTTACTTTTATTATACCTACATAGTGTGGAATTGGTATTTGTTTATATTTCTTGAAGATTTCAAAGTGTAATTAATATTCCAAATATGGAGATTATAGTATAGTACAATGGAGAGGGCAGAAAAATCGGGGGGTTGTAGTACCAATTTATTTGATAATTGTGTTTCCTTGATTACTTTAACTCCTGATGTTTTCATTGCCTTAGTTTTAACAAGGAGATACTCTATCCTCCTTACAGTGATATGTGATTTAAGAAACAATGGAAATGCTTGTAAAAACACTTAAATTCAATGTTTGTAGAATAATATATTCAATATTACTTTTCATGATCACAAGTCTCTGCCACTGGCAACAAGGATATTTTATAAATTAAAAATAATATGATTCTACACATTTTTTCCCTTCATTGTTGGTAATATTGCTGCTTTCAAAGTAGTTTTCCTGTTTAAGACAGGATCAGACATTTGAATATATCAATTTGATATTGATATAACTTCTTTCATGTATAAATAAGTTCAGTATTTCACAGCCAGAAATGTAATTTTTTAATAAAACATAATATTTGCCTGGTTATTTTCCACTTTATTTCCTAATCTATCTAAACTCTGAACAAACTTTAAAAAGCTTGCAGGTGTAGCAACAGGAAGGTGTGATTTTATCATGTTTAGAATTAAATTGTTGTAACAATTAAGAGGAAATGAACAATGAAGTTGAAATGAAATTCATTCTTAATTACCAAATCTTTTAAAATTTACATAAAAGTATACTCATCTAAAGTCATTAGTTCAGTGATCAGTTTCTATATTTTTTGTTTAATTTCACCTGGGAAAGGAGCGAAAGTAAAAATTAGTCTATGCGCAATTCTACAGTTGAGTTCAAAGAAGAAAGAACAGTAAATTATTCATAGTGCGAAAAAGGAGTTTCTGTTAGGAAAAAAAATCATTAAGTTTCTGAATCTCTAGTACCTACATAGTAATAAATAACATTCAACTCCAAGGACAGCTCTTACCTGAGACGTGCCATGGCATCTTTTAGGGTATAGAACATCTGCTGCTTAAGCCATTCATTTAAGGAGAGTGAGGGGATTCTCAATAATACGCTGAATAGACTGATACCATCTCTTGCACACTTAACCATCATTATCAGAAGAAATCCAGTAAAAATTAGCTTTATGTTAGGAGGTAAAAATCACTATGACTCAAAGTCTAACATATTCCACAATAAATATTTTTAAATGGCATTAAAGTTCCTGAAGGAAGAATTTTAAAATTCTGGTATCTACAGATCTATTTGATTATATTGTTTTTTGCTCCTCTGAGCTAATACAGCACTTTTACTTTACCCCGCCTATATTAATAACGAAAATGTAATTGAACTATCTTTACAATTTCAGATTCTCACCTAAGTGCTGAAATGACCTCATAGCACAAAGGGGAGACAGAAATTTTAAAAGGTAATTATGAAACATAAAACAGATGCTAAAATGAATAGATGGGCATAGACCTGTGGGACTGCAAAGCAAAACAAATTATTAAGGGTTTGATGGTCAGTGTTATCTAAACATGGTGTAAACTTTTAAATGTTTATGAATCCCATCTCAGAGGTGTAACTAATATTTGTGTGTGTGTGTGTGTGTGTGTCATATACTGAGCAACTGTATACCACCTAGCAAGTGGCCTTCTTGCTTAGCTACTTACACTGGCCTGTTTACTCACCCTGCTGTAAAGATCTTCATTGTCCTTTCCGAAGGATGTATTTCTTCCTTTCTCTACCCATGGTCAGTATATAACCTTCTGGTAGTTCAAGCTATCTGCAGCAAAATCCTCTAAGGAAAGATGGCTGTCTAACTCTTTTCTTCAGTCTTTGAGGTATTACACAGCTCTCAGCTCTCTGTGGGCCCTTTATCCGGAAGGCAGTCTTGGCTCCAAAGCAGGCAACATTCTTGTATCTGTGCACTGCAATTCTAGTCTGCCCCTGTAAGTAAAAACACATTTATACTCTTTTTCTTATATGGATAATTCTTCTCCAAAAGTATATAACACCCCAATTGTTCTTCGGTTCACTTTTATTTCTGCTCAATGAGCACAGGAGAGTAACTTAAGATCACAGTCTCATTTGTAACCAAAGAAAGGACCTCTCGTCTCACAAGGTCATGGTAAAGAAAGAACAAGACAATTAAATGGAACTTATTGTAAAATTATATTATAGTCCAAAAGGGAAAATATGGAGTGATTTATTAGTAATCTTCTCACCCAAAGTTTAGAAAAAGCACTTTAGTATTAGTGGCAAATACTTTTATATTAAATATAGCCATGCATATTTTATGGAATGTTGTATCAGCAGATTAGAAAATACAATATAAAAACATGACAAAGATATCCATTCTAAATTAATGTGGAAGAAAGAAATAAAATGAACTATTTGAATATGACAAGGCAGCCCACAGGGTTTTCTGTGTGACACCTTTAGAAATCTTCACAAGGAAAATCATGGCAAGTTTAAGAGCACTGCAGTATAAAAAGAAAAAACAAAGACCAGTCACAAAAGAAAATCGAAGTCATATTACACTAACAATAGCTAAATAAAGCTAAATCCAGTGTTTAAAACTTACAAAGCCATGAGAGAGGCAAGAACTAGCCTCAGTAAAATACAGATGCTGCACGTCTGCTAAAAATTGGATAGAAGCATATTTACTCCACTGTTTTCTGTGGAATGTACTGAAAACAATAAAAGTAACAGAACCTACGTTTTTTAAAATAATGAAACATACAAAAGATTTTCTTAAAAAGGTCAAAATATGAATAACCCTGTTTTGGAATATAAAGTCTCAATATTCTGAAGATGTCAATAAACTATTTTTAACTTCAATGCATTTATCATAAAATTTTAACAAATGTGTCACTCTCTTTGTAAGTGATTCTAGCATTTCATCTGGACAACTAAACAGGTGAGAAAAACAAAAAAAAATCTAAAAGGGAAGATGATTAAGGCAGACATTACCAGTTGTAAAATAAATTTGCATTATTAAAAATTATATAATATAGGTAAGCACATTTATATATTCCTAGTTAGGAGTATAAATCAAGATATTTCAAAAAGTAGAGTCACCAAATTTTATGGGAACTTACTGTCTACTAAAGATGGCATTCCAGTCAATGGAGAAAATATGAATTAATTGTTATAGTAATAGAAAAACTGAGTAGCCAGAAAACAATATAAATTTTCTTAGAGCAAATATCATTTGAGCTGGATCACTGAATTACATGTATAAAGCAAAACATGATAATGTGAAAACAAGCTAACAGACAAAGTTGCTCCAGAGGTAAATGGACATATCGCTTTGAACAAAAAGTAAAATCCTGATTTATAAATGTAATTAATGTATCTGTTAAAATTCTTTGTGTTATACACATTAGAAACTTGACTAACCAAAACAAGATAATAATTGGTGATAAATAATTTAATTGAAGGAAAAGCTAAGAAGGCAAGAGGACAACCTAAAAATGTTCAGGGTACATTTACATGACTCAGCTGAAACAGTTTCCAAATTTGATAATTTAAATTTCACAATTTCAGAAGAGAAAATCTAACGACCCAGTCTCAGTGAAGTGCCTTTGAATAAAAAGTTCACTGTGGTGGAAATGGGGTCCTCTGGCTACTGATAGCGTGTCCCATTTGCTGATGTGATATCCCTGGACACATATGTTTGTAAGCCAGGATTAGCCTTGGATTCTAGAACAAGTTTTAAATAAACAGCATCACAATAAATGTAATTGAAAAGTCAAAAAACAAATATAAAAGAAGGGGGGAACATTGTACAACACATATGATAAAGACTACATTTCCACTTTTAAGAGAGAATAATAAAAAATGAATTAAAATGGAAAAAAAAAAAAAAAAAAAGGCCGGCGCAGTGACTCACGCCTGTAATCCCAGCACTTTGGGAGGCTGAGGTGGGTGGATCACCTAAGGTCAGGAATTCGAGACCAGCCTGACCAACATGGTAAACCCCCATCTCTATTAAAAATACAAAATTAGCCAGGCGTGGTGGCACAGGCCTGTAGTCCTAGCTCCTCAGGAGGCTGAGGCAGGAGAACCGCTTGAACCCGGGAGGCAGAGGTTGCAGTGAGCCGAGATCGAGCCACTGCACTCCAGCCTGAGTGACAGAGTGAAACCACGTATCAAAAACAAACAAACAAACAAAAAAACAAAAACAAGCCATGAGAGAATGAATATCGAAATCAGTAAGGGTGGAGATTCTAAAGAGGGCAGCTCAGATACAGACCTCAGCTCTACTCCAGTGTACCTGTGAACTGGAGCAAGTTTCTTTTCCTCTGGCGTGTTTCCTCACCAGAGGAATAGGGATAAAAATGGCACACAACTCATGTTTTTTTTGTAGATTAGATGAATCAATTCAAGCAAAATATTTACTTCAGAATCCAGAATGGAGCAAGCACTCAATAATAGGTTTACTTGTTTTGATAAATATTATTATTAACCCCTTAGGAAGGGACAACTTATTATGTACATAAAAGTTTAGAGGTGGCTGGGCGCGGAGGCTCACGCCTGTAATCCCAGCACTTTGAGAGGCCGAGGTGGGCGGATCACTTGAGGTCAGGAGTTCAAAACCAGCCTGACCAACATAGTGAAACCCCGTCTGTACTAAAAATACAAAAAAAATTAGCCAGGCTTGGTGGTGGGCACCTGTAATCCCAGCTACTCCGGACACTGAGGCAGGAGAATCGCTTGAACCCGGTAGGTGGAGGTTGCAGTGAGTCACGATTGCACCATTGCACTCTAGCCTGGGTGACAGAGCAAGGATCCATCTCAAAGAAAAAAGAAATGTTTAGAGGTGAAGAATATATACAGTCAGTAAACTTACG
The DNA here is from genome assembly GCF_028858775.2 of Pan troglodytes. NCBI lineage: Eukaryota > Metazoa > Chordata > Mammalia > Primates > Hominidae > Pan > Pan troglodytes. The sequence goes on along the minus strand of NC_072403.2, from coordinate 152,462,734 downwards.
GGGAAAAAAAACAAAACAAAACAAAACTTCATTGATATTTAAAGTGATGCAATTTTAAACAATTAGAGAAGTCTCATTCTGCTTATTAGATTGCTAAAAATTAAACAATACCAACTATTGCTGAGAGTTTTCATTTGACCCTAAATCGCTACAAACTTTTTAAAGGCAATTATTATAATAATAACTCCAAAAGTAAGATGCACGCAAAACCATATCAGTGACAGAGATATGTTGCCTTAGGATCAGAAGCACACCCCAGCAGCACCCTGGGCTACCTGCTCTTTGCTTTGTCAGTAGGCTTACATTGTGCTTGTCCAAGGCTGCTGTTTTCTGTTTTCTTTTCTTTTTCTTTTTCTTTTTTTTTTTTGAGACGAAGTTTCGCTCTTGTTGCCCAGGCTGGAGTGCAATGGTGTGATCTCGGCTCACTGCAACCTCGGCCTCCCAGTTCACGCAATTCTCCTGCCGAAGCTCCTGGGGCAGGTGGGGGGTGCCTGTGATGGGCTCCTGATCTCCCAGGCGGATCCAAATAAATGTCAAAGTTGGCAAGACCAAACCCTATTATCAAGTGCTATTGAAGCCTAGGTAGTAAATAACGGGCGATATCTGCTTGGCTGCAGGTCTCAGCCTTGAACTTCATTCTAGCTTCACCGAGAAACCTTGAATTTGTAGGGTTTAGGATAGTTCCCATCACTCTTAAACCACTTATTTTCCCTTCCATTTGTCTCAGTGTTTCCTCATACACTACTTAAAACACATTGAAGAGACAAATGGTTAATACCTCAAATTTCCAACTTAATCTATTTCTATACATTTATCTACAAATTGAGTCAAATAAATAAGGGAATTTATATGTACAGAATTTTCCTTCCAATATTGTTATAATCATAGAGAAAAAGAAAACATTATTTATTATTCCAGGACAGGCTAAATAAATTATGATAATGCTTAAAATGTGATACTATGTATTTATTTAAAAAACATAATGTAAATTCATATGTACTAATGCAAAAAAATGTTCATTACATATTATTAAGAAAAACAGCAAGGTGGATTACAGTAAGGGTAACATGATCATTTACATAAAATATATTTATACTTATCTTGCAAGTTTGCCTCAAGGGCAGCAATTTAACTGCGGCCCTTCAAAACCAGGCAAGGTCTGTTGGGCCTAAGTAAAATAATTGGAAGTCACGGTTGTGAATTACACGATGGATTTCATACCTAAATGCAATCACAATGTTTAAAAATTTTTAAACTACGATTGTGCTCAAACAAAACAAAATGATTTGCCTCAAACTTACACTGGGAAAATTCTGATACAGACATTCATATTCATTTAACACTTCTAGAAGTGAAAAATTATTCCTAAGAAATTCTTAGGCCGAGCGCGGTGGCTCATGCCTGTAATCCCAGTACTTTGGGAGGCCCAGGCGGGCGGATCACGAGGTCAGGAGATCGAGACCATCCTGGCTAACACGGTGAAAACCCGTCTCTACTAAAAATACAAAAAATTAGCCGGGTGTGGTAGCGGGCGCCTGTAGTCCCAACTACTCCGGAGGCTGAGGCAGGAGAGTGGAATGAACCCGGGAGGCGGAGCTGGCAGTGAGCCGAGATCGCGCCACTCTGCACTCCAGCCTGGGCGACAGAGCGAGACTCCGTCTCAAAAAAAAAAAAAAATTTTTAACAGAAATTACTATTTTGGAATGGAGCAAAGATGGTGAAAGGTAGCCTTAATTTTACACTACGTACTCTTCTGTGTAGGTTTGCATTTATTTACTGTGGGCATGTATTTCTTTCTTCTGAAAAGGCTAATGTAAACAAATATATATAAGAAGCCAATGAAAAACCTGTCTTAATACTTCAAATATATGCAACATGCATTTTTCACAAAAATAGGAAATAGTTATGTTTTGACACTCCCACTCCAGCAATATCTAACTACATATATTTCAACATATGTTCATCTACTAAGTTTTACTATAATATGCTGAAGTTTTAATTACATATAAAATATTTATAATATGTCATATGACTTTGCACATATTTTTTATCCATGATGTTACTTCACCTGAATTTTTCTTCCATCTCGCTTCTTAATATCTGGTAAACATATGTTCATTCTTCTCAAACTTGCATATGAGACTTTCTTATATTATTCCAAGCTCTCCTCTCCCCCAATAGTGGTGACTCAGTTCCTCTCCTGTACCATTTACTTACGCTACATACTTTTATCATGTATACATCGCATTGAGTTATTTATCATAATGTTTATTCTCTCTCTTCTATACTCTGAAATTTCCTTGAGATCAGAAATAACACTTTATTTTTCTTAATATCACTAGTGCCATGCAGAATGCCAGAAACAAAATTGGCTCACCATACATTTTTTAACTGACCTGAGAGAAAACATTTCATATTTTTGTCAGTCTGTAAATCATCCCTACAGTATAGAAGAATAGTAATGACTGCTATTTATTGAGGACTTACAATGACATTTCTTATGTATTTGATACGCATTAACTTATATAAGACTTAGAGAAACTCTAAAGATATTATTATGATTACTAAGCTCATTTTTCAGATGAGGAACTTGAGATTTTGAGTCATTAATTTTCTTGGCCAAACTATGATCTAGAACTTAATTATGATATCCTTAGTTTAAGATTTGAACCTAAAATAAAGAGAATCATGCAATTACCTTAAGATTCAAGAAAGCATAAACTAAAAGTAATGCTTTACATTCTATTTCTTCAGGTTTAGCAATCAAGTAGAAACAAAACCCCCAATGAATATAAATGAATTAGCTTGTAAATACATATATATGTATATATATACACACATATATATAAACACATATGACTATATTATAGTATTTTTTATGATGCTGAGACATATATACACACATGTGTGTATACATATATACATATGTGTATATATAGACACACACATATATATGTGTGTATATATAGACACACACACATATATATGTGTGTATATATATAGACACACACACATATATGTGTGTATATATATAGACACACACACATATATGTGTGTATATATATAGACACACACACATATATATGTGTGTATATATATAGACACACACACATATATATGTGTGTATATGTCTCAGCATCATAAAAAATACTATAATATAGTCATTAATTATTGGAACGTGTATATTAGAAAACATAGCTTGCCCAAGAAGACAGCATAGAAGATAAACAAAGCAAATTACCGATTTTAATACTTTTAACTCTAAAGAGATATAAATCCACAAGGACTAAAGATATCTCAAATTATGCTTTTCAAGAAGGAGCATCACAGGAGCCCCAAAACAGGAAACCTCACATATACAGTTTATAAATATTATTTTTAAAAATATAAACCTATCAAGAATCATAGAAAAATGAAATGTTCTAAAGCAAGAAGAATCAGCCACTGATTTAGTTATAGTATCATCATATCAGAAAAAAGAGGAAAAGACTTAGAAATCAATTTTATTAGAGCATTTAAATTTTATTAATAGAAATATGTAGTTTAACAAAATGGAAATTTGCAAATTAAAAAAATATGTCTGTGGTCATAAACCTGTGTTTAAAAAGCAGGAGAAAAGAAGAAATTATTTCCAATCTCCATCCTAGTATTATTTAATATAAAAATTCTGTGAAATATAATTCCCTTACACTCTGAAAAAGAATATAAAATACTTTCCAGCATAGAAATTCATATACTTGAACTCAAGTAAGGAATTACAATTCCCTGCTTTAAAGAAGAGTTACAACTTTATCATCTTCTCTGTCTGTATTGATCCCAATTGGATAGTTATTGTCAGTGGTGATGTAAAGGTATAGGTAAAAACTTCATTGCCATTAATTGCTAATTGTAAATATAAAGACACACAGGAAAATTCAGAATGTCACTATGCCTTGTTCTTCCATACATTTATGTAAGAAGAAAGCACCCCATGAGAAAGGCACCACTCTCTACTAAATGACCTGCTTGGGGCCTTAAGGCTCATGGTCTCCAAGCTGTTTAGTGGCCTGTGTCAAAAAAATTACTTGTTTCAGTCCAATTTCTCTCAATTCAATAACCCCTAAGCCTCTCAAAACAAAGCAAAGTTAAAATGATTTTCAATTGCTTTGGACTAGGATGTGTCAGGCAGTCACCACCATTTCACGAACATCAATAGAAGAAAGCACTCACCCTTAAACCTTTCTCTTTTTCTCATTAATCAAAATTCCAATGAGCTGATTTCTTTTTTAGTCTGCTCTAGAAGAGATTTATGAGAAATGGGATTTTTCTGACTCATGACTTTGAGCTAAGTACTCTGGATATATATTCCAGAGAAAAACAACACAGCTAATCATCCCACTTAACTCTAAATAATATGCCCTTGATTACGAATTGTATTCCAAAAGTCCAGCAATCAAGAAGCTTGAGGAAAATGAGAGCATGGCTTTCTGTTCTCGACTCTATTTCTTTGTGAATGGCTTTACTTTCTGTGGTTTATTTAGTCATACATTCTAATATAAGTTCATTGTGTCAGAAAGGTAAAATCACAAGAATTAAGGATGGAGGATTTCACCTACTCAGCCGCCTGTCGTCATCTGTCAACTTTCTACCCATTCATCACCTAGCCTGTCACACTTGACATAAGCTTCTGAAGGGATGGGCGAAAGGGAGGCAGGAGAGACTGGATAAATGTCTTCATGATCATCTTTAGCAATGTCAGGAGCTCAGCACTCTCAGTATTTTAGACTTGCCTGTGACAGCTTTTCCACTAGCACTGAAGCTGCATTCCAAATTGATATTTGTGGTGGTGTGGATTCTGGGCTAGAGCAATGCCTTAGGCAAGCCAAATTCTGCAGTTTGATACCAGTAAACAATATGATCTCTCTTTGTGTTTATGTGGATGTGCTGGAGTGGAATGAAGGGAGGATAACTTCAAATGACAGTTGCCACAGGTGATTAATTTTTTTTTGTCTTTTACACATTTACTCTGCCTACTCTAATTTAAATTGGTGTCCCTAATGATCTTTTCATTTTGCACAAAAGCTGAAGACATGCTTTCACTCATGAAACAAATAAGCAAGCAGGATGCCATCCATGAAGATGATGCTTCTGACTCACTGTAAAAATAAAAAAATACGTATACTATGAGGTGTTTCCTCTTTATTGACATCTACCTGATCATCCCATTTGTGACCAACAAATGCAATTATGAGGTGAGACAGCTGATGGAGAAAGAGGTGAGATGCCAGTAAGACGGGATATGGAGAGACGTAACATAAAAGTTTTAGGAGAAAAAGCCAGACCGAGCCCAGAGAGCAGAAAATATGCTCCAGCTCAACGTTGCTAATTGTAATCAGGAAAAAGTAAATTAATCTCACCGTGACTCAGTGACAAAGGGGATAATAAATGAATGCTACTGCAAAAGGATACCATAAATTATGACAATGCTTATGAAAGTATTTAAAAGTTACAAAGTATTATTCAAGTACTAGTTAAATATTGCTTATAATTATCTCATATCAAAGGGAAGCCAATGGACTGATAATTGAGCTTTTAAACTTTACCTTGGGAATCAGAGAGAATACAAAATCTCATGTTTTATTAACTTCACTCTGTTTTCTTATGGTCTAATCTTAGTCATCTTTTAGGTTTCCATTTTGGGATATATGTAAACATGAAAGCAGTGGGATTAGTATATATCAAAATATTTAAGCAATGCATATTTAGAGAAGTTGGCAGCACAGAAATGAGCAACTTTTAAGAGTAATTTTAGCCATCTCATGGGAAAATTACAATAATAAAGTAATACAATGCTAAATAAAGATTTTCAAGGATAATGGCCGCTCAAATCACAATTCATTTTTATGACCTGAATTAACAAGATTTTTAAAAACAAACAAAAAACCCTACATTTTTAATTTTATTGCAGAAATGTCCTTTAGAATTTATGATTCTAATGGAAAATATCAGGATGTTTCACATTCTCTTTACTCAGTCAATAGTCAGGGGCTGTACCGTGATTACCCGACATACATTCAAACAAATGTGAGCTCCCACATTGATCTATCACTCTCTGGGGAGCAGAGCTCTCAGAAGCTCTGTTTCTGAATAACAAGGTGAGAGTGAGTCGGTACAAACCTCATTTGAAAGAAAATGTCAGATTTGGAATAGAGAAACAACAGAAATATCACAGCCTTCCTTAGAAGATACACAGGGCTGCATTTCCTAAAGTATGTCCTCTAGACACACTCTATTAGAAAATCTGATGAGCATGTATAGCCAAAGTTTTTACTGCTGCTGACTGCCCAAATCCATTCTTAGAGGAAAAGCATTGAAATGCAGATAACCTTAAGTTGTATCCAAAATATATTTATAATTTGAAACTCAAAGTTGAGCAATGACTTCTTTGTTGTACCTAGACAATACCCTGTCTGCCTTCTGTAGAAATGCATGACATTTATTCAATTGGTGGGAACCCCCAGGGTAAAAAAGAGCTCAGAAAATAAAACACTGATCAATTATTTTTCATTTCCCAAAATATTTTCCTTTTTATACCCCAAAACATCTTACCTGGACCAATATTTTAGCTTATGAACTACCTACCTCCAGCTTCTCCTTAGTCCAAATCATCATCAGACCATTAATAGTCAGATTTGGATTTTCAAAACCCACCTCTGATCATGACTCTTGTTCTAAAAACTTTTGGAGGTTTTCCAATGCTTACACACACACACACACACACACACACACACAGAGCCTTCACAAGGCACATGATAACATCGCAGCAATGTTTTTATCCTTAGTTCCCATTAATCCTTCATATATAAACTCACACTACAGTCAGACAAAACCACCTATTTTCTTTCTAACACTACCTGGGTTTTTCTTGTCTCTTCACACTGCTGTATTCTTCTGAAATGTTCTTACTCTTCTTTCTCTGGCTGGTTGAAATTTTACATATCCTTCAAGTTCTATCTCAAAGATTAAACACTCAGTTTTCTGCCTGAATATCATTTCTCAGTATCCCAAATTTCCTTTAAAATACTCAGGAAAACTCAAAAGCATTTGGTAATCCTCCACAGTGGCTCTCAGTAGTAGAAGCCAAACTAACTAGAATACGGGAAGGATTTTCATCAGTTACAAGACATACAACCCTAAGTGTCATTCCAATTTGGCAAGAAATGCTGGCTTGCTTGCTGTCATTTGAGGAACACCACATTGCAGAGCCTACAGAATGGAAGCATTTGTCTCCACCCTCTTGAAAATCCTCCTTGTTAAGACCTAGATTCTTCAAATTTGTGGGGTTTTTTACATTGCATTTTATTATTTTTTAATAATAAAATCTATTAATCTTTTAACGGCCACATACTTTAATTGTATTTTATTTTCTTAAATGGATTATCATTTCCAGAAAATTGGGGAGGGGAGGTGGTCAGGAAGAAGGAGAAGGGATGGGTGGTGAGGCAAAGATTCTGCTGTAGTATAATCCAAACAGTGTGGAGTTGGTGGGAGGGCTTCAAGAAACAAGAAGTGGGAACAAATTTTCTGAGGAGGAGCCATATTATGTCAACTCTAGGTCAAGGTTTCAGACAAAGAAGTGATTAGAAATTATATACATATATGTGTGTGTGTGTGTGTGTGTGTGTGTGTGTGTGTGTGTACAATATAAATGCATTAAATTAACATTTAAGAAACAATTGGAAATTTGACCAAGAACTACATCTATGAACCTGCCTCTCAGCTGTAGATCTGAGACAAAAAGTATACCAAATGTTCAAGTGCAGGTGTGTAGTTTGTTTCTTTTAACTGCATGATGAAAATGATTTAGCTTTGTTTTTGGGAATCAAGGACATTGTGTGAAATGAATTTTGTGCAACTGTTTTTTGCTTACTATGTAGGTCTGTAATGCACATTATAATACACAATTTATGCTCATGTTTGATGCCATAAGATTTACTATATTTCTGCTGAATTTATCCGATAACCCTCCCCAATTGAATTGAATGGTGAATAGTAGAATAAAGATATGCCACCTATTTTTCCTTCCATCAATTCTAGACAGGATTTTCCCATTTTTAGGACAGGTGAAAAGGAAAATAACTTGAATGGGACCTGTGAAAAGTACTGACTATTCAGAAAATTATGTTGTAAACTTTTTGGATATGTCCAACTCTAACACACAGGTAAATAACTGAGAATTACATAAACATTAATCCTCAAAACAAGCATTTGGTTGGGACACATTAGAAACAAGATACTGTCCTAAAATATACAAGTTGTTATGAATGGCTAAGGTAGTTGCTAGCCCATCAAAAAGATATTTTAGAATAAAATGTTCTAAAACAAAGCAATACAGTCATAGCATTCTCAGCAAATTAACAGACAAGCTAGTAGAGATTTCAATGAATACTAGGAAATGTAGCTATTGGTATAATAGTTAATGAGCCTCATATAAAAGAGTATGTAAGTCAGCGATAAAAGGTAAATCATAAGTGGTTTTAAAGGGAGAAAAATAAGTTACAAAAGTATGTGAAAAAAAGCAATCAGTGGATATAAATACTGAGCTATTAATAAAATAATCAATAAAATTATGTACCAAATGTATTCAAAAAAATTTTTCTCTTCTAAAAAAAAACGGGATACACGTGCAGAACATGCAAGTTTGTTACACAGGTATACATGTGTCATGGTGATTTGCTGCACCTATTGACCCACCCCCTAAGTTCCCTCCCCTCACCCCCACGCCCAGCAGGCCCTGGTATGTGTTGTTCCCCTCTCTGTGTCCATGTGTTGTTCTCATTGTTCAACTCGCACTTATGAGCGAGAACATGCAGTGTTTGGTTTTCTGTCCCTGTGTTAGTTTGCTGAGGATGATGGCTTCCATCTTCATCCATGTCTCTGCAAAGGACATGATCTCATTCTTTTTTATGGCAGCATAGTATTCCATGGTGCCTATGTACCACATTGTCTTTATCCAGTCTATCATTGATGGGCATTTGGGTTAGGTCATGTCTTTGCTATCGTAAATAGTGCTGCAATAAACATTTGTGTGCATGTGTCTTTATAGCAGAATGATTTAATTCCTTTGGGTATACAGCCAGTAATGGGATGGCTGGGTCAAATGGTATTTCTGATTATAGATCCTTGAGGAATTGTCATATTGTCTTCCATGTTACCTGACTTCATGCTACCTGACTTCAAACTGTAGTACAAGGCTACAGTAACCAAAGCAGCATGGTACAGACATACAGACCAATGAAGCAAAACAGAGACCTCAGAATGCCACACATCTGCAACCATCTGATATTTGACAAAACTGTCAAAAACAAGCAATGGGGAAAGGATCTCCTACTCAGTAAATGGTGCTGGGAAAACTGGCAAGCCATATGCAGAAAATTGAAACTGAACCCTTTTCTTACATCTTATACAAAAATTAACTCAAGATAGATTAAAGACTTAAATATGAAACCTAAAACCATAAAAACCCTAGAGAAAAACCTAAGCAATACCATTCAGGACATAGGCATGGGCAAAGACTTCACGCCAAAAATGCCAAAAGCAACTGCAACAGAAGCCAAAATTGACAAATGGGATCTAATAAAACTAAAGAGCTTTTGCACACGAAAACAAACTATCATCAGAGTGAACAGGCGACCTACAGAATGGGAGAAAATTTTTGCAATCTACCCATCTGACAAAGGTCTAATTTCCAGAATTTATAAGGAACACAAACAGATTTACAAGAAAAAAAAAACAACCCCATCAAAAAGTAGGCAAAGGATATGAAGAGACACTTATCAAAAGAAGACATTTATACATCCCAACAAATGTGAAAAAAAGCTCAACATTACTGATCATCAGAGAAATGTAAATTAAAACCACAGTGAGATACCATCTCACACCAGTCAGAATGGCAATTACTAAAAAGTCAGGAAACAAAAGATGCTGGTGAGGCTGTGGAGAAATAGGAATGCTTTTACACTGTTGATGCGAATGTAAATTAGTTCAACCACGGTGGAAGACAGTATGGCAATTTCTCAGAATTTTAAAAATATGGCATCTGGGGAACTGTTTTGCCATATACAAAGCTAGTTTAGAGACAAGAGGAAAGGCTAGAAATAAGCAGACACTTTTCTAAATTAAGAAGTGTAAACGCCAATGTTCCTTATGGAATAGTGCCAGTATACCCCTTATTTAATGTTTTTATAAATGATTTAGAGAAAAAGTACATAAGAGAAGCCTGAAGTTTGTGGAAAACTTTTCTGTGTAATGCAAAGCTTTGCTGGATCTAAGTGATCTAAGGAACAGTTTGTAATTTGAGTTATAAATGGCAAATTCATTTTAATCTGGGGCAGTGTACTTTTAAAAATATAATATAATGTATATGTAGAAGATATGAGTCTTGAAAACACCCATTTTCACATAGGTTATGAGCCTTGGAATATTATACTCATATCCTTCAAGACAGCAGGAAGTCGAGATTATTGCTTTCAAATGTAACTATCAAATACCTATCATCATCAAGCAACTTGGAATGGATTAGTATATTTAGTGGAAAACTAAATATACTAATTTTGCATTTACAAAGTGCTAAAGCCTATATAGCACTGTGAATCAGGGTTACAAAGATTATTATTTTCAGTTATCTGGATATCTCAGTAGCATTTGGCACAGTTTATCATTCTATCTCAGAAATGCTCTGATTACCTGACATCAGAGACACAAAACTCTCTTGGTTTTTCAGCTCACTCTCTGGACTCTATCTCAAAGTCTTCATAGTCACTTTCCCCTCTACTTTGTGGCTTTGGAAAACTGTAAGTTTCTATTACCTGGAACTCCACAGAAGGCCATTTTTGTACTCAACCTGTACCCTCTCCTTAGGTTTCCTTCCACTGCCATAACTTTAAATACCATGAATATGCATATAACTCACATTTTATTCCAGATTTCTCTTCTGAATTCTGGAGCATGTATTGAAGTATCTACTTGGTATCGTCACTTGATGTCTCATAAACATCACAAACATAGCATGTATGAGACCTAAACTTCAATGGCCCCCATCCCAAACATATTTCTTTTCTGCTCTTCCTTATCTGAGCAACAGACTTGATCTCATATCCAGCGCTCATGGCAGAAACCTGGGAAGCATTCTTGAAACAAATCTCTTATCACCCACCTTCATTCCATCCTTGCTTGGGTGAATTTTGATTAAAATGTTCCCTTCTTTCCATTTTATTCCAGGTAACTTGAACTTTTTAAAAAAGCCTTCTTACAGATCTGTCTGGTTCTATTTATATCTCTCTCTAATCCTCTATTTAAACAGAAGGAAAAGTGATATTTTTAAAAGATATAATAAATGTAGCTCTCCTTAAAAATCTAGCGTCCTTAAAATAAATTAATACATCAAGCACTTTCTGCTTATAGTACAGCTTGATCTATTCTATTGTTGCATTTTTATTTTCATTTCCTCTGTTTTTTATTGAAAGAATATTGGGTTATTTCTATTTCTGGACAGCATCAAATCCTTTTAAGTTCAAACATGTTATTATTTCTACCTGTTGTCCCATTCTTCTGTTCAGCCTTTCTCCCAGTCTTTCCCTCTCCCAGGACAAACAACCACCTGTCAACATCTACTCACCCATTTCATCTTAGATTCAATTCATTTTTCACTTAGAGACCATTCCTCTGACACCACTACTTGATTTACACCCCTCTGTTACTACTTTGATAGCATTTTTAAACTTATCTTTCATGCAAATTGTGGGAGTTATACAGATATTTAGTTAATTATGTGTATGGAGACTGTAATAGTCCATTTTTACACTTCTGATAAAGACATATCCGAGACTGGGCAATCTACAAAAGACAGGTTTAATTGGACTTACAGTTCCACATGGCTGGGGAGACCTCACAATCATGGTGGAAGGCAAGGCAGAGCAAGTCACATCTTACGTGGATGGTGGCAGGCAAAAAAAAGAGCTTGTGCAGAGAAACTCCCATTTTTTAAAACCATCAGATCTCATCAGACCCATTCACTCTCACAAAAACAGCATGGGAAAGACCTGCCCTCATGATTCAATTATCTCCCACCAAGTCCCTCCCACAACACCTGAGAATTATAGGAGCTACAAGGTGAAATTTGGGTGGGAACACACAGCCAAAACATATCATTATCATTCCATCCCTGTCCTCTCCCAAATCTCATATCTTCACTTTTTAAAACCAATCATTCCTTCCCAAGAGTCCCCCAAAGTGTCAACTCATTTCAACATTAACTCAAATGTCCACAGTCCAAAGTCTCATCTGAGATAAGGCAAATCCTTTCTGCCTTTGAACCTGTAAAGTCAAAAGCAAGTTAGTTACTTCCTAGATACAACGGGGGTACAGGCATTGGGTAAATATAGCCATTCCAAAGAGGAGAAATTGGCCAAAACAAAGGAGATACAGGCCCCAGGCAAGTCCAAAATCCAGCGGGGCAGTCAAATTTTAAAGCTCCAAAATTATCTCCTTTGACTGCACGTCTCACATCCAAGTCACACGGATGCAGGAGGTGGGTTCTCATGTTCTTTGGCAGCTCTGCCCTGTAGCTTTGCAGGGTACAGCTTCCCTCCTGGCGGCCATCACAGGCTGGTTTTGAGTGTCTGTGGCTTTTTCAGGTGCACAGTGCAAGCTGTCAGTGGACCTACCATTCTGGGGTCTGGAGGATGGTGGCCCTCTTCTCACAGCTCCACTAGGCAGTGCCCCAGTAGGGACTCTGTGTGGGGGCTCCCACCACACATTTCCCTTCTACACTGCCCTAGCAGAGGTTCTCCATGAGAGCCCTGGCCCTGCAGCAAACATCTGCCTGGGCATCCAGGTGTTTCCATACATCTTCTGAAATCTAGGCAGTGGTTTCCAAACCACAATTCTTGACTTCTGTGCACTCGCAGGCCCAACATCATGTGCAAGCTGCCAAGGCTTGAGGCTTGCACCCTCTGAAGCAACAGCCTGAGCACTACATTGGCCCCTTTCAGCCATGACTGGAGTGGCTGGGATGCAGGGCACCAAGTCTGTAAGCTGCACACAGCACAGGGACCCTGAGCCTGGCCCACGGAACCACGTTTTTCTCCTAGGCCTCCAGGCCTATGATAGGAGGGACTGCCATTAAGACTTCTGACATGCCCTGAAGACATTTTCCCCATTGTCTTGGGGATTAACATTTGGCTCCTGGTTACCTATGCAAATTTCTGCAGCTGGCTTGAATTTCTCCTCAGAAAATGGGATTTTCTTTTCTAATGCATGGTCAGGCTGCAAATTTTCCAAATGTTTATGCTCTGCTTTTCTCATAAAACTGAATGCCTTTAACAACACCCAAGTCACCTTTTGAATGCTTTGCTGCTTAGAAATTTCTTCCACCAAGCTGAGTGTGGTGGCTCATGCCTGTAATCCCAGCATTTTGGAAGGCCAAGGCAGGTGGATCACCTGAGGTGAGGAGTTCAAGGCCAGCCTGGCCAACATGGTGAAACTTCATCTCTACTGAAAAATACAAAAAATTACCTGGGCATGGTGGCAGGCACCTGTAATCCCACCTACTTAAGAGGCTGAGGAGGAGAATCACTTGAATCTGAAAGGCAGAGGTTGCAGTGAGCCGAGATCACACCACTGCACTCCAGCCTGGGCAACTGAGCAAGACTCAGTCTCAAAAAAAAAAAAAAAGAAAAAGAAAAAGAAAAAGAAATTTCTACCACCAGATACCCTAAATCATCTCTCTAAAGTTCAAAGTTCCACAAGTCTTTAGGGCAGGGGCAAAATGCCACTAGTCTCTTTGCTAAAACATAACAAGAGTCATCTTTGTTCCAGTTCCCAACAAGTTCTTCATCTCTGTCTGAGACCACCTCAGCCTGGACCTTATTATTCATACCACTATCAGCATTTTTGTCAAAGTCATTCAATAAGTCTCTGAGAAGTTCCAAACTTTCCCACATTTTCCTCAACCTCTGTCTGTTACTCAGTTCCAAAGTCACTTCCACATTTTCGGGTATCCTTTTAGCAATGCCCCACTCCCGGTATCAATTTACTGTGTTAGTCTGTTTTCACACTGCTGATAAAGACATAGCAGAGACTGGGCAACTTACAGAAGAAAGAGGTTTAATTGGACTTACTGTTCCCCATGACTGGGGAGGTCTCACACTTATGGCAGAAGGCAAGGAGGAGCAAGTCACATCTTACATGGATGGCAGCAGGCAAAAAAAGAGCTTGTGCAGAGAAACTCCCATTTTTTAGAACCATCAGATCTCATGAGACCCATTTACTTTCATGAGAACAGCATGGGAAAGACCCACCGCCATGATTCAGTTTTCTCCAATCAGGTCCCTCCCAGAACTTATGGGAATTATGGGAGCTACAACATGAGATTTGGGTGGGGACACAGAGCCAAACCATTCAGAGACTGACTCACAGCCCTGTGCTATCAAGATAAAGCTCAATGTTCTGTGAAGTAAGAATTCAGTCTATATTTTTACCGTTGATTTCATATGATCTAAGTCAGTTTTTAATGAATGCTTAAGACATTTAAAAATTTCTATATTATAAATTTTATTTAATGTGTGACCCTAATAAAATGGGCATGAGCTAAGTCAACAACAAATCAGAGAACAGTGCAAAGGAGGCATTCCCTTCATAGATTTATGCTGAATAAATGTAATTACTGCTTCACGCTTGTAAATTTAGGAAACGTCAATTAATTTACTATTTCATACAAAAGGTAAAAATTTCATGAAATGTATTACTTCCAAGAGATTGTAAAGGCTAAAGTATGGATAGGTACAACAACAGATCAGCTTTATTTATGGAAGAAAATCTATAGGTTACTAGGGAAAATAAGAATGTTTTGAGAATCACCTGGGATTTGATTTGATGTAGGTATTTTAATCTTTCAAAACAAATGCATTTTAATTTCAAAATTATATATGTTCATTTTTACCTGACATTCCCAATTCTAATAAATTCAATTTGGCTTGACACTAATAATACACTGATGTTTAAAGACATCTTAGCCTGTGACCTAGACTATTCTCCAGTTGTAGCATATCTGTTTCATCAAATCCCATTGTTAGTAACAATTTTTCAAATTTCTGTGGAAAAATGGTTTCCTGAAATTTTCTGTCATACCAATTAACAGAAAATGCATAGTTTTTTGTTTAACCTTCCGTCTTACCCATTGACTGTAGGAGCTGTAAGACAAAAATGGTGTATTTCTCACTCATTATTTTATTTCTAACATCTATCTAAAACAGTGCTTGAAACAAAATAGATGTTTCTTAACTTAGTAAATACAGTCAAGCAAGAAGAGATGGTTCTAGTCTCTTAAGAGAACAATTTATATAAATATTGCTGTAGTGCAACTCAAATTAGTTAAACATCTCAAGCATATCAAAGAATCATATAATTTATGCTGAATAATAATCATTGACACTACATTTTATAAGCAGAGTAGGATCAGATATAAATTTTACTGTGGAATTTAAATAAATGAAAAAACCAAGTAAAACAACTTGGTACATTTCCCTATTTTCTTCTAAAAGACCAATTAAATTGAAGACCAATTTATATATCATGATTTCAACTTGCTTTACAAAATCATAGAAAGTTGTTAGTATTTTAGACTATTGCCCAGAGAGATCATTGAGATTGAAGAAATTTTAGTAACAAGTTAAGAAATTGGATCTTTTAAAAGATCCATATTCTACTTTAAATCTAAAACCTAAACTTTTTGTTCAGTCCACAAATGTTCTGGTGTCCTCACAGTTAATCCAAGATTGGAGTGACTTAGGGCCAATAAGATACAAATAAATAAGTTAAAATATAAACACTAACATAGATAGCACAGATATTTGCAAATAGAAGAAATCCAGAAAGCAGAAGTTGAAAGATCTAGATAACAGCAAGGTGAAATCTGATTATTCTCAATCAGAGGTTGTTTGTTCTCTTCCTTGCTTTATAAATCCTGCTGGTGTAAGCTGCATGACTTTTCAGGTAATGACTCCTCCTGTATCCAGGATGAATTGGAAGTGCTGCAAGTAAATTTGCCTTCAGTTTTAGCAGAAGAGAAGCTCCTGGGAGATCCTCATATTAAAATTTGGGTTAGTTTCTTCAGAGTCGGCAAAACAAAACAAAATAAAACCCAACACCCAAAACCTATAACAATAATATGATGAGAAACAAATTAACATTCACAAGAAATCATTTGGAATTAACACACTGCATTGCATTATTTGGTTAAATATCTATATTATTGTAATGGCTGTCACTAAACCTAATTACTGCATGTGGAAAATAACTTCATTGCTGAATCTGTCAAAATAAGCCTGGCATATTACCATATAAAGTCTATCACTACAGCTATTAAACATGAATGTGAGTAACCATTTCAGCAAAGAAATACTAGAGACTAATGATTCATCCTTACTGTAAAATTCAGGAGTGTTATGATATAAATATATTGCAAAACTCAGTTAATATGAATTTCCTGCTTTTTGTGTATACAAAATGACATTTTCAGTACATATGCATACACACATGTACATACACTCATGCATAGTGTGTATTGTGTGTGTTTATTCACATATAGTGTATTACTTTTTTGATATAGTATATTAGTCATTTTATTAAGTCTCTTTATAAGTCTTGGGTAACAATGAAAGATTTCATGTCAGTGATGTTTGGAGAGCTAACTCTAAAACTATATTAGTTGGCGTGTCTTGATAATTGATTGCTCTTTAACAAAGGAGAATGGTATTTACCTTTAAAAGCTGAAATCATCAAACACAACATTGTTCATTATAAATGAAAGAGTAACTACTGGTAGTATTGGTTATGGATGAAAACTGACCAAGTAACAACACATAAATAACACTTGTTAAAGATATACCAACATTTAAAACACATACTAATAAATTATTCCCTTGCAAGATTGTGCATGAAAATATTGATCCTATTTTGGTGACTTAAACTCCACCAAAGCTTAGTTTTCTAAAGGTATATTTATGTCCTTGAGTACTATTAATTCTTGAAAGCTATCATTTATTTGCCATATTAAATGAGATAACATGTGAAAGTATTCACATTTTTAAAAGTATAACTAATAAGAGTAATTATTATCTCCCTGATAGAGTAAGAATGTAACAATAATATAACTTTCTCTTCTGTAAAGTGTTATCATAAACTGTTACAAAAGAAAAAGTTATATTATTGTTACATTCTTCCTGTTTCAGGAGGATAGTTCCAGGTTGTTCATCTGATTTTCTATTATATAGATTTCAGAATTTTCCCACAAAAAGATTTTATACTTTATGAAATTCAGAATGATCATCAGTTTGAGATTGCCAGGTGGTTGATAAAGGTGTTTGATAACCCCAGTTTTATATCTGTTTTTAGACATTTAATGAGGCATTGCCATCAGCTTATAATTAGATATGATGAATTTCAAAAAATTTTGACATTCATAAATGTAAAAAATGTGTTTAAAAATTGAGAAAATATTTTCCTATGGGAAAAATAAACATAAACATATTATAAACATGGCCATTTGAACTAAGGAATTTTGGCCAGAGTAAATTGAAAGGGAAATTTGAAGTTACAAATGTGTTAATATTGTCTAAAACACAGTAGTTTACCTTTTCACATGTCATATGTATTAGGAAGGCAACTATACTTCCTTCCAGTTGCCTACCAGAAAAAAAAAAAGATGTTCTTTCAACCATACTTAATTGTAGAAATGTTTATACCCAGCAGAGATATATGAGAGTGTTCATTTACCTAAAAGAATTTTGACATTTTGTGTTATTATTGTTTTTAGGCTTTGGCAGTCAGATCCATGAGAACAGATTTTGTAGTGTAAATTAAAAATTTTGATTGCATGCAAAGTTAACAAGTGTTGTATACATTTTTAATGAATGTTTTATTTTGGAATACTTTAATATTAACATAAAACTATCAAAGACCTTACAGACTTTTCTTATACCCCACTCCCAATTTTTCCAACTTCTTATATCTTATATTACCATGGTGTATTTGTCATAATAAATGAATCAATATTAATATATAAATGAATATTAATATTAATTGATTTATATAACAAATAATATCCATGATTAAAATTATATAAATATATAAATAATTAACAAATATTGATATATATAACTAATATAAATAACTACCATTATTATGTTATTATATTATAAGCCGCTATTATTGTTACTATTAACTAAACTCCATACTTTAGTTTTTTAGCTTTTTTCTAATGTTTTTTCATTTTTCCAGTATCTTATCTAGAATATAACATTACATTTATGTATCATGTCTCCTTAGACTTCTTTGAGCTGTGTAATTTCTCAGATTTAATTGTTTTTGGTGATATTGACAGTTTTGAGAAATATTGGTCAGGTATTTTGTAGAATTTTTTTCAAGTGGTATTTGATGGATTTTTTAAAAAATATACTAGGGCTATGGGTTTGACTTGGAAGTCCAAAGATATAAAGTGCTGTTCTCAACACAATATTATCAATGATAAGTGTAATTGACTGAACTTTATCACTGATGATACCAACACTGATGATACTCGTACCTGATTAAGGTAGTGTTTACCAGATTATTCAATGTATACTTATTTATCTTTATCTCCCATTTCCATGCTGTATTCTATGGGGAAAAATAATATTGATTTCCAATATATCCAATATTCCAAACACAAAGAAATGATAAGTGTCTGAGATGATGGATATGCTAATTAACCTGATCTGATCACTATACATTATAGGTATCAAAAATTACAATGTACCCCAGAAATATGTACAATTATGTGTAAATTTAAAATAAAATAAAGAAATAAGTCTATTCCACACTTAAGGGGTGGCAGTTGCATTCCACCTCCTTGAGGGGGTGTATCTATATGAAGTGTTTGGAATTTATAAGAAAAATGTGTATTTTCTTCTCCAGGGATTGATTTATTGAATCACTTATATAAGTACAAATTATGGATAGTTATTTTATATTTTGGAATATAATCCAATACTACATTATTGACTTTATTTATCAAATTGTTCCACCTTAGGCCATTGGGATCTCTTTTACTGGTTCTTGTGTCCCTTATATATATCCCAATTGATATGGTTTGGCTCTGTGTTCCCACCCAAATATCATCTGGAATTATAATCCCCATAATCCCTATGTATTGAGGAAGGGACCTGGTGGGAAAGGATTGGATCATGGGTGTGGTTCCCCCCATGCTGTTCTCACGATAGTAAGTTCTCACGAGATCTGATGGTTTTAGGAGTGTTTGACAGTTCCTCCTTCACACTCTTTTTCCTGCTGACTTGTGGAGAAGGTACTTTCTTCTCCTTTGCCTTTTACCATGATTGTAAGTTTCCTGAGGCCTTCCCAGCCATGCAGAAATGTGAGTCAATTAAACCGCCCTTCTTTATAAATTACCCAGTCTCAAGTATTCTTTATAGCATGTGAAAACAACCAATGCACCAATTGTTTTGATTTTTCAGAATTTCCCTTCTTTCTGGTGTTAGAAGATGCACCCAGCCTTTTCTTGTATATTCCCTAACCCAGACATGAAATTAGCCATTTTTCCAAGAAGTCCTGGTTGCTTTAGTGGAAAATGGTGCCTGATGGGGTGTCCTTTATATGTGACCTGCCCCTTCTCTCTAGCTGCCTATACGATTTTTTAGCTGTCATTGACTTTAGGTAATGTGATAACTATACATGTTGAGAAGCATTATCTTGTACAGCATCTTGCAGGATTTCTCTGGAAGTCCTGCATTTGCATGTTGACCTCTCTAGTGAGGGTGGGAAAATTTCTATGGACAATATCTTCAACTATGTTTTTCAAGTTGCTTGCTCTCTGTCCATCTCTTTTAGGAATGCTAATTATTCATGGTTTCTGTCTCTTCGCATAATCCCATATTTCTGAGAGGTTTTGTTCATTTTTAAAATTCTTTTTTCTTTAAATTTTTGTCTGCCTACATTGATTTGAAAAAGCAGTCTTTGAGCTCTGTGATTCTTCTTCATCTTGGTCTCTTCAGTTATAAATGGTTCCAATTGCATTTCGAAATTCCTATAGTGAAATTTTCATTTCTACAAGTTCAGTTTGGTTCTTTCTTAAAATGGCTATGTCATCTTTCAACTTTTGAACTGTTTTACTGTCTTCCTCGAATTAGATTTCAACCTTTTCCTGTAACTCAAAAAGTTTCCTTGCCATTCTAATTTTGAATTGTATCTGTCATTTCAACCATTTCAGTATGATTAAGAACCACTGCTGGGGAGCTAGTGTGGTTGCATGGAGGTTAGAAAACACTCTGGTTTTTAGAGTTGCCAGTGTTCTTGCACTGGTTCTTTGTCATCTGCGTGGGGTTATGTTCCTTTAATCTTTGAAGTTGCTGGCTTGGATGGGACTTTTTCTTTTATGTTCTTTGATGCCCTTGAGGATTCAACTATAGTGTAAGTTGGGTTTAGTCAATTGGCTTTGTTTCTGGATGCTATTATGGGCCAAGGCTCAGCTCAGCACTCCTGGCCTGCATACTCTAACCCTGACAGGCTGGGACCTGGCCTGCTTGTTTATTCTCTGGCCACTTGAGGTTAAACACCTGTTGCACTGGAGGGGCTGACATGTTCCCAATTGTTCCCACTGGCAAGAACACTCCAACACGGGCTGCCAGCAGAAGCACTCTGGTGAGGTGGCAGAGGTGGCAGTGGGTTTACATGCATATGAATGCTGGAAAGGATGGGAGAGGAGGTTGTTGCAGGCAAATGCACGCTGCCAGGCAAAGCTGTAGGCAGGTGTGTGCTGGTGGGGGAAGACAGCAAGTGGGTATGCACTTGCAGAGGTCTGTCTATAAAAGTAATCCCATGAGTAGGCAGCTCTGCCAGAGAAAGAGCTATGGCAGTGGCTGCTGGCAAGCTGAGGCTGTGCTGTAAACAGGTTCAGCCAGGGAGGGACCCTGGAAGAAACTGTCAGTCAGCAGCGTGCTCAGATCAGAGTGGCCTCATCCCATGGCCAAGATTGCACTGTTCTATCCAGGTCTAGCAGCTATCAAAGGCTGAAACTGCCTAGAAAAGTATGGTGAGACCTGGGGGATGGGTGCCCATGGCCATGCAGTGCTGCAGCCATTCCTGTGCCAAAACTTCTTGGCTCTGCAATGGCTGGAGTTCTCTCTGACAACTCTCCAGGCAGTTCTCCCTACTACATCAGAAATCCATGGAGATCATGGGGTCTCCCACAGTGAGGATCCCAGAGGTCCATGGTGAGAGTGGGCCACTTCACACCTATAAAACTTACCCCTTCCCTAGGAGCTGTTTGGGGCCAGGAGCAAGTCCTGGTGCTCAGCAACCCCATGCATTGTTCGAGCTTCCTCCTCTTTCAGCCCCAGGGTCTGTGTCCTTCCTCTGTCAACTCTCACTGCCTTCTTTCCAAAGAACGGTTCGAGTATGCTGGTCTATTTGATGGTTTAGTCTCTCTTGGTGCAAGAAGCTCTTCCTGGTTGAATCTAGTTGGCCTTCTTGGCTCTGCCTTATCATCACTGTTTTGTAGTTTTCCTTGTAGAGGAGTTTTTACCTCTTTGGTTAAATTTATTCTTACATATTTTAAAATACATTTTAGCTATTTTAAATGAGATTGCCTTCTTGATGTCCTTCTCAGCTAGTTCATTATGGGTGTATAGAAACACTACTAATATATATATAAGATTATATCATCTGCAAAATGGGACAGTTGACTTCTTCCTTTCCAATTTTAATGCCTTTTATTTCTCTTTCTCTCTCTCACTTTATTTTTTTGAGACATGATCTTGCTCTGCCACCCAGGCTGGAATGCAGTGGCACACTCTGAAATCTCTGCCTCCCAGGCTCAAGAGATCCTCGCACCTCAGCCTCTCTGGTAGCTGGGACCACAGGTGTGTACAACCATGCCCAGCTAATTTTTTTATTTTTTGTAGAGACAGGTTTTCGTCATGTTGCCCAGGCTGGTCTCGAACTCCTGAGCTCAAGTGATCCACCCACATTGACCTTCCAAAATGTTGGGATTACATGCATGTGCCACAATACCTGGTCTATTCATTTCTCTTGTCGGATTGCTCTGGCTAGAAATTCCAGAACTATGTTGAATAGGAGTAGTATAAGTGAGCCTCCTTGTCTTGTTCTGATTCATACAGGAAAGGCTTTCAGCTTTTCCCCACTCAGTTTGATGTTTGCTATGGGTATGTTATATATGGCTTTTATTATATTGAGATATGTTCCTTTAATCTAGTTTGTTGAGATTTTTTTATAATGAAAAAATGTTGAATTTTATCAAATGATTTTTCTGCATCTACTGAGATGGTCATATGGTTTTTTCCCCTTCATTTTGTTGATGTTATGTATCATGTTGATTGATTTATATGTGTTGTACTACCTTGCATCCCTGGAATAAACCCCTCTTGATCATGGTACATTATATTTTTATTGTGCTCTTGCATTCAGTTTGCTAGTATTTTGTGGAGAATTTTTGCTTCTATGTTCTTGGGGATATTAGCCTGTTGGTTTGTTTTTCTTTTCTTTTTTTTTTAATTGCGTCTTCGACTGGTTTTGGTATTAGGATAATGTCTTCCTCATAGAATAAATTAGGAAGAATTCTCTCTTCCTCAGTTTTTTTAATAGTTGGAAATTTGGTGTTAGTTTTTGAAGTCTGGTAGAATTTGGCAATGAAGCCATCCAGTCCCATACTTTTCATTCATAAGAGATTTTTGAAATTAAAACTTTAATATCATTACTTATTATTGGTCTATTTAGGCTTTCTATTTCTTTCTGATTCAATATTGGCTGATTGAATATGTTCATTAATTTATCCACTTGGTTTAAGTTTTCCAGTTACTGTATAGTTGTTTATCTATTGTCTGATCATATTTTGTATTTCTGTGTTATTATTTGTAATGTCTCTTTTTTCATTTCTGAGTTTATTTCAATCTTATGTATTTTTTTCTTGGATAGTCTAGCTAGAAGTTTATTGATTTTGTTTATCTTTCCAAAATATCAACTTTTTTGTTTTATTAAGTCTTTGTATTTTTTTAGTCTCTGCTTCATTTAGTTTGGTTCTGAACTTCATTATTTCTGTTCTTCTACTAATTTTGTTTTTGGTTTGTTCTTCCTTTGGAGTTTATTGGGTTGCATCATAGATTGTTTATTTGGAATCTTTCTACTTTTTTGATGTTGGCATTTATTGCTATAAACTTTCCTGTTAGCACTGCTTTTGCTGTATCCCATAGGTTTGGGTATATTGTATTTTGATTTTCATTTGTTTCAAGAAAAATTTTTATTTCCTTTATAATCTCTTCCTTAACTCAGTGGTTATTCAGGAGCATTGTTGTTTAATTTCCATGTATTTGTTCATTTTCCCAAGTTCCTCTTGTTATTGATTTCTAATTTTATTTCATTGTGGTCTGAGAAGATACTTGATACATTCCAATTTTTTAAAATCCTTTGAAAATGTTCCATGTCCTGATGAGAAGAATGTGTATTCTACAGCTGCTGGGTGACATGTGTACATGTCTGTTAGGTCCACTTAATCTAATGTTCAGTTAATTTTTTGTCTAGATAATGCATCCAATGCAGAAAGTGGGGTGCTGAAGTCCCCAAATGTTATTGTATTGGAGTCTCTCTCTCTCTTTAGATCTAATAATATTTGCTTTATTTATTTGGATGCTCCAGCATTAGACACATACATGTTTATAATTTTTATGACCTCTTGTTGAATTGATCCCTTTATCATTAGGCAATGTCTTTCATTGTCTCTTTTTACTGTTTTTGACTTAAAGTCTGTTTTATCTGATGTAAATACAGCTATTTCTCCTCACTTTCAGTTTCCATTTTCATATAATATCTTTTTCCCTTCCTATATTTTCAATCTATACATGTCCTTACAGTTGAAATAAGTTTTTGCAGGCAGAATATAGTTGGGTCATTTAAAAAATTCAATCAACTAGACTATATCTTTTATGTGGAAAATTTAAATTTTTTACATCCAAGATTATTATTGATATGTGAGTCCTTAGACCTGTCATTTTATTAATTTCTGATTGTTTTCTGTATCCTGTGTTCCTATCTTTCTCTTACTGCTCATCATTGTGGTATGGTAGTATTTTTGTAATGGTAATATTTGAGTCCTTTTTCTTCCTTATTTGTGTGTTTGCTCTACCAGTGAGTTTTATATTTTATCATAATGGTAGATATTATTCCTTCATTTCCAGGCTGGAGTAAGACTCCCTTAAACATTTCTTTCTTTTTTTGAGATCGAGTTTTGCTCTTGTTGCCCAGGCTGGAGTGCAGTGGTGTGATCTCGGCTCACCGCAACCTCCGCCTCCTGGGTTCAAGCAATTCTCCTGCTCAGCCTCCCCAGTAGCTGGGATTACAGGCATGCGCCACCATGCCTGGTTAATTTTGTATTTTTAGTAGAGATGGGCTTTCCCCATGTTGGTCAGGCTGGTCTCGAGCTCTCGATGTCAGGTGATCTACCGGCCTCAGCCTCCCACAATGCTGGGATTACAGGTGTGAGCCACCATGCCTGGCCCCCTTAAACATTTCTTGTAGCGCCAGTCTATTAGTGATGAAGTACCTCAGCTTTTGGTTGTGTGGGAAATACTTTATTTCTCCTTCATTTATGAAGGATACCCTTGCTGGATGTAGTTTTGGCTAGCAGAGGTCAGCACTTTGAATATATCATCCCATTTTATCCTACCCTCTGAGGTTTCTTCCCAGAAATCTGCTGTTAGTCTGATGGGGTTCCCTTGTAATTGACTAGATGTTTCTCTCTTGCTGTTTTTCGAATTCTCTCCTTACATACACGGCAATCTCAAGGCTCAGGAAAGTTGTGTGTTGGGTGTGAGGTTTCATCTTCATGTGCCTGACATCACACCACTGCCAATGGACTCTGAAAACAGTCCACCTTGGCTTTATATATCCTGAGCAGAACTTAGATCACTGATCTTAAGCAATAAAGAATATTCTTTCTTCAAAGGAATGAGGACACAGTGCAAGTTGCTCTGAACACCTCATTCTTTCTTTTTTTTTTTTTCCCACTGGCCTGTAATGTTGTTTTTGCCATTTTTTAAAATTTATTATACTTTAAGTTCTGGGATACATGTGCACAACATGCAGGTTTGTTGCGTAGGTATACATGTGCCATGGTGGTTTGCTGCACCCATCAACCCATCATATAGGTTTTAAGCCCCTCATGCGTTAGGAATTTGTCCTAATGCTCTCCCTTCCCATCCCCCCAACCCCCCAACAGGCCCCAGTGTGTGATGCTCCCCTCCCTGTGTCCATGTGTTCTCATTGTTCAACTCCCTTTTATGAGTGAGAAAATGCAGTGTTTGGTTTTCTGTTCCTGTGAGCACCTCATTCTTATCTCAGGATATTTCATTCTCAGCCTGTTCTGTGGTTTTTGTAAGAACTGCAAGAGGAAGAGGGAAGATCTGGGTTGGCCAGAGTCATTCAGAGGCCTGCCTTCCTACATATACCAATTATTTATTTTTTTCTTGAATGTCCATATTGAATAGGAGTGGCAAGATGACATACTGCCTTGTTCCTGATTTTAGAGGAAAAGTGTTCAGTGTCTCATTAAGTGTGATGTTGCCAGTAGGTGTTTTTCATATAAACCTGTAGAAATTATCTTTGATGTTTGGGTTTTTTGAATTTTTTTTCATGAATAGTTGTTGAACTTTATAAAATACTTTTCCACATATTTAAAATATATCATCTTTTCTCTGGTTCTATGAGAAGTTATGATGATTGATTTACAAATGTTGAACCAGACTTCCTTACATTCCTGAATCCTGATGTATTATATTTTTATATTTTGCTGAAGTGAATCTGCTAATATGTTATAAAGAATTTTTGTATCTATGTTCATGAGAAATATTGGTCTGTAGTTTTGGTAATTTCTTAGATAAATTTGGTGATAAGGTAACACTGTTCTTTCAACTAAAAAGTGTTCTTTCCTCCATTATTTTCTGAAACATATTGTGTAAAATTGATATTATTTCTTCCATACATTATTTGGTTTAGTTCACTGGTAAAACCACTTGGGCCCTTTAACTTAAATTCTCTGATAATTTCAAAGAAAAGCATTTATTTTTAGTTTTTACCAGCCCGTGTATGTTGCAAGGAAAAGAACAACGACTTCCAGTCTTTCAGTACTTTTATAGGTCAAAGATGAATCCATAAGCCTGTTTTTCTGTTTTGACCATTTAAATAGTTTTTGTTAATTTTCATGTTCATATATTCTTAGCCCATTCTTACAATATTTTTATATTCTTAGCAGATATGTTTATGGAGTATTTACGGTATACTAAAATTTGACTTGTTGTTTGTACCTTGAAGTAGCTATCCTTATCTATAGTACTATTTGTAATTATGTTCCATTTTATATTTAAATATTTACAATAATTATATTATGTTATAATCTACATATAATAAAATTCCCTCAGTGTAGGTGTATAGTTATATGAATTTGGATAATTATATATAGACAGTAGATATGCCCTCCACCACAAGTAAGGTATAGAAAACTCGAATCATCCTAAACAATTCCTCTGATGCATTAGAGGTGATTCCTTTCTCTGGTTCTCTGACCTAGATAGCTACTTATAGGCTTTTTGTCACTAGAATTTTACCTTTTCTCTAAAGTCAAATAAATGGATCATTCAGACAAGTAGTCATTTGTGTTTGACTTCTTTCACTTAGCCTAATGTTCTTGACATTTATTCTTTTCTCTCATCATCCTTACCCAATTCATCAACAAATCTTATGGGCGCTACCCTCTAAAACTATTTATTATCTTTCTACTTCTCTTATAATTCATTTCCAGCAGCCTAGTCTTCCTGGAAAACTGTGTAGCTTTCTAACTGATATCTGTGTGTCAAGTTTGATTCTGTTCAGTCATACATCTATTATTTATATCTACTGAAGCCTAGGCTTCAATCCTCCATACAACAGCCAAATTATTTCTTTTTGGAGGTTAACAAGATTATGCTGATCTCCCTGCTTAAAACCCTTCATTCAGTTTCTAGATTACTTGGAATAAGACTGAAATAACTGATCTTATGGTTTCTATTGACTTCTCCAAACATGTGTCATACCATGTGCACTTAAATTCCAGCCGTTGTCAATCCACACTTTTGTCTCTCTAACACCAAGCTCTTTTATTATTCCCTCTGCCATTTGAATGGCCTATTCTTATCCCCACGTCTCAATTGTTCTTCTGCAGATAGTCTGTTTCTGATTATCTTGAATAAAACAGCACTAGCCAGCCCTTTTAAATTTTACCACTGTATCTTATAATTCTTGTAAAGTACTATGGCAATCTATAAGTAATTTGTTCACTTACTGGTGTATATTTTTATTTTAGCACCTCTAAATACAATGCAAATTCTATATGAGCATGTTGGATCCCTAGTTGCTTGTAGACTGGTTCATAATAGACACTCCTGACAGCTAAAATAAACCCTAGTATTGATTCCCTCAAGTATCCCACTCTCATATTGAATATGGCTAACCTGTGTAGCTAAGAGAGAATTAGACTGTATTTTGGACAAAAATACATGATCTGACCACAATGGAATTAAATTAGAAATCAATACCAGAACGATCCCTGGAATATTTTCACATATTTAGAAACAAAATAACACATTTCTAAATAATGCATACATCAAAGAGATAATCAAAGGAGGAAGCAGAAAGCAATTTAAACTAAATGTAAATGAAAACAAAACACATCAAAAGCAGTAACAAAAAGAGGCAATTTATAGTACTGAAAGCTTAAATTAGAATACAAGGAAGGCACTAAACCCTATGCTTAATATTCAACACTAACATTAAGAAACTTGAAAAAGAAATTAAACCAAAAATAAGAAGAATAAAGAAACTAAATAGAGCAGAAATCAATTATATGGACAAGAGGAAAACAATGGAGAAAACGAATAAAACCAAAGATAGTTCTTTGAGAAGATCATTACAATTTATAACATCCCAGTCAGATGAATCAGGAAAAAATAGACGACTCAAATTATCCATGGCAAGAATAAGAGAAGTGGCATCACTACAGATTCTACAAATAGTAAAAAGTTAAAAGCAGACGATCCTGAACAATTTTATGTCAATAAATATAAAAATGTGAATTAAATGAGCAAATTTCTTAATAGAAACAACCATTAAAGCAATTTCAATAAGAAATAGATATTCTGAATGTTTAATATCTACTAATTTAATTTGTAGTTTAACATGCTCAATACAACACCCAGTATTTGACAGTTTTACAAGCAAATTCAATCAGTTATTGAAAGACAAATAATACCAATTCTAATTAAATTCTTCTGGAAATTTGAAGAGGAGGAAATACTTCTAGCCATATTCTGGTGCTAAAAGCAGGAAGTCATATTACAAGAAAAGAAAACTACAGACCAATATCCGCCATGAACATAGATGTAAATATTCTAAACTAAAGGCTAGCAAATTAAACTCAACAATAATATAAAGGATAATACATTGTGATCAAGTGGAGAAGAGTTGGTATAATAGTCAAAAAGCAATCATTAATTCCACATATTAACAAATTATTATAAAAACAAAACACATGACAATCTCAAAAAAGAAGAAAAAGCATGTTACAAGATCTAATATCAGCTCCTGTGAAAACTCTCAGGAAATTAGAGAAAGAATAGGAATCCCTCATCCTGATAAAGAGCAGTCATGAACAATGATTGTAAATGACTGAATGCTCTTACCCTAAGATCAGAAACAGAAAAACATGTCTGATTTCACTGTTTCTTTTCAAGATTGAGCTCAAAGTTTTAGCCAGTACAATAAGACAAGACAAAAAAATAAAATTCATCCAGATTTTAAGAGAAGGAAGAAATAATCCTTATTTGCTGACTACATGTTTACATATGTGTGTATATATGTATGCATATATACACACATATATGTACACACACATATACACACACACATATATATACATATATATATATATGTGTGTATATATATACAGAAAGAGAGGGAAAAAATGCAATGACACCTACCAAACTAAATAATAAGGAAGTTTAGCAAGGTTGCAGGACATAAAAAAGGACAATTTGAAAATGAAATATAAAAATGATACTACTAGATAGCATAAAATATTAAATAGGGGTATATCCTACATGCCACTGAAAACCTTAAATCATTGCTGTTAGAATTTAAAGGAGCATTGGCTGGAAGTCTCAATATTGTTAAGATGACTGTTCTTTCTAAATTGATTTTTGTATGTTTTAAGACATATAAAAGGCAATATTAATCAAAATCCCAGCAGAGTAAGGACTAAACTGTTAACTATTGATACAACATGGTGACTCTCAAGATGATTAGAGTGTAAGGAGCCAGAGAAAAAAATACATACAGTATGATTCCATTTACATAAGATTCCAGAATATACAAGCTCATTGATAGTGACAAAAAGAAAATCAGTAATAACCCTGAAATAGAAGCATATGAATAAGAACTAGTGAGAGGGTTACAAAGAGATTGGAGAAACTTTTAGAGGTTATGGAAACATATTCTTATTTGAGATGATGGTTTCATGGATGTACACATATGTCAAAACCTTTTCACGTATACTTTTAAAGTATGTTCGGTATACTCTACATTAAATACATGATGAGTTGTTTAAAAATATCATTAAAAGTAAATATTCCTCTTTACCATTTTTCTCAAACAATATCTTCCCAAAGATAACCATAGTTAATTGTTTGAGTCATATTCTTTCACATATTTTAATGAATTTACATACATATTTTTGTATATGTTTATATTTTACATAAATTACATAATATTTCATATTACTTCACAACTTT
The DNA here is from genome assembly GCF_028858775.2 of Pan troglodytes. NCBI lineage: Eukaryota > Metazoa > Chordata > Mammalia > Primates > Hominidae > Pan > Pan troglodytes. The sequence goes on along the minus strand of NC_072403.2, from coordinate 152,432,813 downwards.
AAGAAGAATTAATCACTGGAAAATAGAAGTAAATTTCCATAGCTGGAAATACTTTTGGAATCTTTGTATTATACAATTTACTGTCAGGCACAATGTCTATAAACAAACCCACACTGAGATTATTCTTCCTGAATTTCAGAAGAATAAATATACAAAAGAGCGTAAAACCTTGGGAGGGCTTTGGGGTGAACAGGAAAAAAGGTTACTTATCCAGGAATGAAAATCAGATGGCTGTCAAGCTTCATTAGTAGTACTGGATGCTCAAAGACAATGAAGCAACAGTTTTGAAGCCACATGGGATAAGTATTTTGAACATAAAATTATGAATTCATCCAAACAAGTTTCAAGTGTGTCCTCTTGCTTAGCACCTACCAAGTATCTGGTAACTTTAAAAAGAACATTCTTGGTAGTTGGTTAAAAGAGAAATCAGTTTTCAAGTAAGGGTAGATGTATCATGAAGCCACTGAAGCGTCATCGAAGACCTTCACTGCGTGTAAGTTTCATGCCCTGCAGATCTGGATCCATGCCTGATTGCAGCAGGTTAACCAGTAGGAATCAAATTAGGGAAAAAATAAATTGAGATACCTTTTTCAAGAAGGAGAAAAAAGAGAGAGAGGATGGTGGCAGCAGAGGGCCACAGAGGCAAGACTTGTTTAGAAGAGGACTGCAGTAAATATGTTGATAGAAAATGTGGTACAAGGGAGTAAAATGGTGAAAATTTATGGAAAGTGGGAATAATTTATGGGGCAAGGTATCAGAGAGAAAAAAAGGAGCTGGTTAAAAACTAAGACTGAGGAATCTGTCTTGAACAAACATGAATTTTTCCCCCTCCCCTTAGTACCATCACTCTGGAGGAAACACAGGAAAGACTGCCGAGGTTCATTTCCTTGAGGGAGTAGAATTGAGGCTGGTCATGCCCTATGGCTTCATTTTACCTTATGGAATGGGAAGAATGGCATCTGCTAATATAGAGGCATTTTTCTAAAGGCAGATTCCGTGGTGCATAATTTATTTGTAACATCTTCAGGAACGAACAATTGTGTTGGAGAATCAACATGGCACACATATTGTGATCAGTGCCGAAACAAATAATTCTCTAGACAGCCTATTTTAAAGTCTGTTGATTTTACAGATAAACAGACTGAGCTGCTTCTTCACATGCTTGTCTTTCAGTTCCTCATCATTACAATCATAGCAGGAGGGGCCACCTGAGAGTCAAAAGATTCCAGTTCTTCCCACTGTTTCTCTGGGCCTCAGCCTTTTCCTCCACATAATGCACATACCGGGCTAAGGTCACCCTTGTTTCCACAACATGTAATTGTCTTATTTTCTAATTTGTTTATTGTCTAAACAGAAAAATTGGAGTGTAGAAAAGGAAGACATAATTGTAAACTGAAATAATCAGAACATCTTCAGGAAGATACATGATTTAAGCTGAATTTTAAAGAATTAGTAAAATATTTATAATAAAATCCATTACAATTTATACTGTTTTTTAAGTTAAAATGATTTTTACTAAACATTACACTTTATTCTTCCTGTCATAGCTGTATAATATATTGTAATTGTTATTTTCATTATAAAGGAAGAAAAGAAATAGAAAAAAAAGACACTGCGCTTCAGAATACAGAGGTCTAGTTTATTGCATATATTCCATGTTCCAGTCATTGTAGCCGATGCTGGAGATTTCAACATAAATGAGGTGTGGCTCATATTCTAAAGAAGCTCACTAATTAAGGCAACGTGAGGAAGAGGTTAGAAAATGAAGACAGTATAATACAGTACCTTAAAAGCCCATCAGAAATTGTAGATATCTTTCTTCTGTTACCCAGCTATTTCAACACAAATAAATCAAGATAAGAAAAAGATTCCTAATGTGCTCTTTGCATCACTATATTATAATGCTTCGTTATTTTATTAGGACAAATATGTATAACACCAAAAAGGTGATAATCTAAAACAAATTGAAGGGATATACTTACATCCTTAGCCAAATTATAGTATATTTAATTAACTAGGAAGCTATATCTGAAGTTATTAAGCACAGTTTATGAAGAATCAATAAAAGCCAGTCACACATAATACTATGAAAAAAACTGAAAGATCATTTAGCTCATTATGAGGAATAATATCACAATAGAAATAGAACTGTGACCTCTTTCTTAAATAATTAAATGAAACTTCTTGTAACAAAGAAGTCATTTTGTAATTTAAATGACCATCTTCTAACTAACCCAAATTCTCATTTATATTACTTCTTTGTAGTCTACTTCTGTATTTTAAGCATGTATAATGTGTTGACTTTCATTAATTATGAATAGTTATCAATGTGTGTGCCTGTTTGTTCAGACCTTATATAAGAATGTTAGAAATTGAGTTATTCCTCTACACAAATAATAATATACATAAAATAATTATTTTAAAATAAATTCTAAATGATGAAAACACAATATATTGAACTATTTTTAAAGGCATACATATAAACCCTGGATCACATCGCTTTAATGGAAAAGTGTTCAGAAGCATAACACATATGCTGGTAAAGTTTCCTGGATAAAATTCAACTTATTCCCAGACCCAATAGAGTTTATTCAGTGCTAATTTATGTATACTTATAATTCCCATCTACGCAGTTTTGCAGTATGAGGCTTTGAGTAAATATTTCAACTGATGTCAGTATCATTAGTAGAAAAGTCTTATAACCATCTCAATCAAAAAAGCAAGTGTGCATGATACAAAACTTTCTTTAATATTATATGATCTAATGTAATTTATTTTATAAATTTCATTCTAGAGTATTAGAAACTTTTGTCAGTCAATTAAAGAGTTCTCTGTCTTTACTGAGGGTTTTTTATGAAAATAGAAAGTACAAGGAATGGTCAGGGAGATACATGGCAGAAGATCCTTATCTGTTCACGTTGTTACCATTTGCATCATACATTCTATCATTTGATGCTGGTGGTCAGTTTGTGAAATATTCTTATTTTTAACCCCCAAAGCCTTTCCAATGTGTCTGAATTTCTCCTGTTCTCAGGTGTTTGGAAACATTTGTTGCTATCCAAAGTGCTAATAAATGAAAAACACAGTTTAGATCCTTAAATCAGGATTTTCCTTTAGTCAATCAAGAGGTGAGTAAGTGCTTCAATGTGTGTTATATCCTCACCTTCCAGTTCCTCCTGACCTGAGTAAGCAAAGCAAAGGAATCCATTAGGGGAAGAGATGGGAGTAAAATTTGGCAGAATGATTTAAACTGATATTATTCCTAGAAATCAATCAATTATTGTTGTGGTCACATTAAACATACCCAGTCTGAGCTATGATCTCTTAATTGAATGTTTTAAATATTTTGAATGATGTCCATTTCCCATTATCATCTGGAGTTCCAGCAGAAGGTCTAAGCAGTCTGAAGTAGCACATGTATGCTCACAAGGCACTTAGGGGGATATGAAGATATGGATTATGTTCTTTGCACCTTGCGAATCTGGATGTCCCTAGAACTTAAAGGTCTGGAAAAGCCTTATCTGGAACTTAAATCTATTAGAACTAAGACATTTCTGCTGCTCCTTAACTAGCCCAGAGCAGAGCAATTCATTTCACTTCCCATGACTCTCAGCACTGCTCCTTAAGATAGCCAATGAACAAATAAAGCATCACTCATAATGGAGCTGGTAATAGGGTTCACTTCATATCAGAGAGGAAATCAAAACTGCAATGATAAACCATCTAGAAAGTAATAAAAATGAGAACCAATTTTGAATTGGGTATCCGGAAACTGGGCTGGAGTCCTGAGCAAGGGAGACCCCTCAAAGACTGTTTGCAAATTGGAGCATCTCTCGAGGCTATAGCTATAGCCTGCCAAAATAGAACTCTAGAGCCTAGGGTCTCCCTCAAATGAAAAGAACAGACAAGTGGAAAGAAAAGTAGAAGAGCAGACAGGAGGGGACAGTACTGAGAACCAAATTTCCCACTGGGACCCCTCTCTAAGGCAGTATGGCTGATGGTTCGTTAAGAAAAAACTATGAAGGAAATGTGAGAGTCTGGGAAGGGAGACACCGGCACCAATTGCTGCAGTACAGGGACTTTCATTCACACTGAAAAATCCATCCAAATAGGCTTCTAAACGGGCCTTTTTCCTGCTACAAACGAAACAAATCTAGAGAAATCTATAATTTCCAGCACTGCCCTGACTTATACATGTCTTACACCCCAGAGGCATGACTACCATTTGAGTTAGAGGACTTACTTATACTCCAGTTACTCTTTTGCCTGTGAGTTTCAGTCTGCATCAAGTGACACTGGTGTTCACCATGTCTTAGCACATCCATTACCTAAAATTAATGTGTGTTCTCTGAGTGTGCATTCTAGTCATTTGGGAAATTGTTATAACATGTATGACTGCCACACTGATTACATAACTCAGGAGATTCTCAGTCATGTATATTAATTTTGAGAATATACCCTGGGAATTCTGATAGGATGTCCCTACTCTCACCTCTAGGCACAGCCCCATCAGAATAACCATGTAAATCAGCATAACAATGACTGGAAACGCTCACAGGCCTGCAACTGACTTCTTGCTCCTCTAGTTATCACTAGTTATAAGCTATGTATTTTCTGGAATGTTACTTAACTTTTAAATCTCGAGCTCCTCCAGTTATATCCACACTTGGCACTAGTTCATCATGTTAGGTGATCAGATCAGCATGTTAACTAACTGCACAGGTTTTAGTGTGGAAAACAGTAGGTCCCGAGAAGTCAGATAAGACAAGAGGTCCCTGGTTATTTGAAAGGAAGAAATTTGAAGACAAAAAGGAGAGAGGAGACAGCATCAAAGCAGAATTTGCTACTTTATAATTTGGCCTAGAATTAGCCCTTAGAAAAACTGGTGGCTTAGACCGCTTAACGGCACTATCAGGCTCTAACCCTATTTCCTAAATATAATACTTCCAGCTCACCTAAATAAATGGAGTTTCGTGACGAGTGCACAGGAAAAGATGACTCAGAAAACTGGTTAAGATTGCCCTTCTCTTTGCTGTTTCCTGTTTTCCTTACAATTGATGTATTTTTGGCAAAGAGTCTTGTTGTAAATTGTCTTGGGCAGTTGTTGCATGATACTGTATTAAGTTGCTAAAAAGAGAATTCTGAGTTAGTGAATGACTAAGCAGTGCTTTCATCCTGAATAATGATAGACCTGCTAGACAGTTGTAACTGGATTTTCCATTTCTTTCCTGACAGCAGCATTGGGCTAAGGGGTTGGAAGTCCTTTAAATAGACAGATGCATAAACGATAAATGCTTTAGTCTTGCTTATTTTCTTTCCAGTGCTAATCTCTAGACAACGGTACCATCTCTGGTCAGCTAATTGTTTTTATAGAAAACCTTAGCAGTAGAATTTTTTAGTATTGAATTTTATCTACTTTCTTTTTCACCTTTTTCTTTTCCAAAATGTAAAGATTTTGGTTATGAACAATAAGGGATATATCTAACTTGCTGTTTTGAAACTTTGCTCTATTTAAGATGAGTAGCTTTCTCAAAAGAGAAACACACTGTGTCTCAGTTCGAAATATAATATTATCATTGACAAGAAAGACTTCAAAATGAGTTCACATCACATAGCAAAGTGAATTTTAAGACAATAGAAAATCTCTTTGCTTCTCTCACGTAAAATAAGTGCTTCTATCTATTGATCTGAGATCTAAAGTGCCCGTTGCCATCCTACCCAAGTACCAAGAAAATACATTTGCAGTAAGTCTAAGAGCTTAATAAAAATGTGTGATTATTATAGTGTAAAATTTCTTCACTGTGTATTACTATTTTGTCTATGTGAATCTTACCTGCTTATAAATTTATATTTGCTAATTAAACTAAATATATCAATAAAAGATATTTTTTCCACAATATTCTTGTGTGTTTCTATTAACAGCTTAAAATGTTTTAAGGATATTTCATCAAGTTCTGCATGCTTGAGGAAAGTATTTTCAGAATTTGTCATAGAGGACTGAATGACAACTCAAAGACAAATGGAGTTTTACTACGTAGAGTTAAATCAAATTAGTGACTTTCAGATTGGTGTGGGCTGAGTGGAATTTGAAATATGAAGTTAAAAATCTATAATTAATTACCTTTGTTTTCAACATATATTTTATTAGTTTCCAAAAATGGCAGTATGGTATTTCAAATACCTCTTTGAACCACAGTAAAATATTCTATAATACATTCTTCACCAAAGTTGATGGCCTCAGTTGTGGCAGCATTTTATGTCTTATTGACACTAATTGAAAATGATGTTTATTTATGATAATATTGTTTGTTTAGTGCTTATTTCTGACACTTTATCAATTTTTTCTACCATCTATATAAAATTTCCAAGTTGGAAAATAAAGAAAGACTAAAATCTCATATGTAATTTGGTCTTCTTGATTTTCTGTTAATGGGGTTAATTTTGAACGTTGGGGAGCTTGTTTTCTTTGAAAGAAATTCAATTCAAATCAACTAAATTATTTTTTCACAAAAGTTTAAACACAAAACACGACAAAAGAAACTAATAAACACAATCTCTCCATATATTGATTCTTAAGTAGTAAGATTTTGACCTTGTTTAAAATCTCAGGTCTGATAGTAACTAAAGTGTGTTAACTTTGAAAAGTAATTTGATCCTTTTTGAGCTTCCATTTCCTCATCTGTAAAATAGATGCAATAATTTTATCTACATTTAGGATAAGTGTGAATATTAATTGTGAAGTCAAATATGTGACAGAGACTATGGTTTTATCAAACCCATTCCCCTTTCCTCTGAGTAAGAGATAGACCCACGTAAATATAGTCGTCTGATCTTTGACAAAGCAATAAAGGGAATACAATGGAAAAAACAGTCTTTTCAACAAATGATACTCGAACAATTGAACATCCACATGCAAAAATGAATGTAGACACAGACCTTATACCCTTCACAAAAATTAACTCAAAAGACAGCATACACCTAAATGTGAAATGCATTGTTATAAAATTCCTAGAAGATACATAGGAGAAACCCTAGATGACCTTGGGCACCATAACAACATTTCAGAACACCAAAGCCATGATCCACAAAATAAATTATTGATAAGCTGGACTTTATTAAAAGAGGTCAAAAACTTCTTCTCTGCAAAAGACAATGTTAAAAGAATGAGAGGACAAATCACAGACTGAGAAAAATATTCGCAAAGACACATCTGATAAAGGACTGTTATCCCAAATACACAAAATACTCTTAAAACTCAACAATAACAAAATGAACAACTCAATTAAAAAATGGGCAAAAGAATAGACATCTCACCAAACAAGATATACAGATGGTAAGTAAGGATAAGAAAAGATTTAAACCGCATTATCACTAGAGAATTGCAAATTAAATAACATTAAGATACACTCTATACTTACTAGAATAGCTAAAATTCAAAATGCTGACAACATCTTTACTCTGTACATGTGGGCTTCTTTTCCCAGCCACCTTTGCAGTACTGTGGTCAGCAATGTGTAAGTGCAGGTGATTATGCCTCTCTCAGTACTGGACTTTAATATTCTCTTGAATAGTCCACTAATATCACTCTTTTTTCATCTGCTGAATGAAAAAGACATTTAGGACCTAAATGACAGAAAGCCCTCAGACAGAATTTGCCTGGGTTCCTGAATGACCTTGTGGGAAACCATATACTGAATAGGAGCATCAACATTAGACTTTGTGTAAAGAAGATATAAACTTTTATTTGAAAGCCAATGAACTCTGGAGATTTGTTTAGCACTGCCAGTAACTGCTAGCATTGCTAACTTTTACTTATATAGAATATAAGCTCCCAATTAGACTGTGAGCTCCATGAAAGCAGCAATTTCTTCCATCCGTTGTTTTCACTATCCTGTGAGTGAGCACAGTGCCTAGCACATAGTAAGGTATTTAAAATATGAATAAAAATATAAACAATTGAAAAAATACAAAGTGGCCTGGATATATGCATTATAAATTACACCTACTTTAGTTATGTTATTTTATCATGTAGACAATATTTATAATTGAATAATTTATTTTCCTTCAGTTTTCACCATTTTTCTTATTTAGGCTCTTATTTTTCTTGAAGGTAATTACAGCTTCTATCTCGCAGATCTTCTGGTCTCTTGCTCCCACCCATAGAGAATTCAATTGTATTTTTTTGTGGAACATGGCTATTTTGTCAAGGTGAGATTATATTCTAAGACTGTTAATTTTAATGAATTAAATTTTCAAATGAATTATCATTCAAACCAGTTAGCATTTATAAAGTTCTTAGGACCACCCCTGGCACATAAGAAGTGTGATATGGTTTGGCTGTGTGTCCCTACCCAAATCTCATCTCAATTGCAATCCCCACGTGTCAGGGGAGGTGCCTGGTGGGAGGTGACTGGAACATGAGAGTGGGCTTCCCTCTTGCTATTCTCATGACAGTGAGTGAGTTCTCACGAGATCCGGTTGTTTGAAAGTATGTAGCACTTCCCCCTTCATTCCCTCTCTCTCATGCTCCACCATGGTAAGAAATACTTGCTTCCCCTTCACCTTCCTCCATGATTGTAAGTTTCCTGAGGCATACCAGTCATGCTTTCTGTAAAGCCTGCAGAACTGCAAGTCAATTAAACCTCTTTTCTTCACAAATTACCCATTCTCAGGTAGTTCGTTATAGCAATGTGAAAACAGACTAATACAGAACATTGGTACCACGAGAGTGGGGCACTGCTATGAAGATATCTGAAAATGTGGAAGCAATTTTGGAACTGGGTAAGGGGCAGAGGTTGGAACAGCTGGGGGACTTAGAAGAAGACAGGAAGATATAGAAAAGTTTAGAACTTCCTAGAGACTTGTTGAATGGTTTTGACCAAAATGCTGATAGTGATATGGACAACGAAATGCAGACTGAGGTGGTCTCAGATGGAGATGAAGAACTTCTTGGAAACTCTTACTATGCTTTAGCAGAGATTGGTGGCATTTTGACCCTGCCCTAGAGATCTGCGGAACTTTGAACTTGAAAGATGATTCAGGGTATACGGCAGAAAAAATTTCTAAGCAGCAAAGCATTCAAGAGGTGACCTGGATTATTCTGACAGTGTTCAGTTTTATGCATTCAAAAAGACATTGTTTGAAAGTTACTACTACATGATTGTTTATAATGTGATATGTATGATATTACATATGATATATATGTATACATATGATATAGATTGATGATAATACATATTTTATGTATATATATATTTGGCTTTGTGTATATGTGTTAATCTATAATGGTACACACATAATTTTATAACTAACACATATGGACTAAAAAGTCCCTACTTTTATAGCTAACACAAAATGTGCCCAATAATGCCCTCAAATAGACTCAGAAGGCATTGATTTGGTCAAATGTATTTCCATCCTGGCACCTGCCATCTAATTAAGCAACTAGTTCTATTAAAATTCAGACTCCCAATTTATTCCTCAGTCCAGGCTTCTTATGTCTGATGTTGCTATTCCATTTACTGAATGAACTTACCTGCTCTGACATAGATGAAAACAAATCCATATATCTATTATGCATGTGAATATTAGAAAGCAAATACTATGATAATGATATTGATGTTACTCATTATGAAACAAATGTTATACAGAGAGTCAGCTCCATTTTCATTTCCAGCAAATACAGAAGGGAAGGTAAAATGATGTCATCAACACGAAGATTCTTAGCCAGGGTTTCCACAGGGTGGGGATGGAGGTCCTGAAACAAGAGAGAACTCCTACACAATAGACACAGTATCTCTGAGCTAAATGCCTAGTGTAGCTTCTGACTTAACACAGTTTTGTCCGTCCCTCACCCACAAGAGAATATTGTGGGATGGGTATTTTGGAGGAGAAAAACTTCAGCATTTCTTCTACCCATGATGATTTTTCAAGGATACTCATCAACTTTACCTTCTTATGGGAGGAAAGGAGGATCATAAAAGTAGTGAAGAGGAGCGTTTATGTGTACTTTAAATTCACCCAGAAAGATTTGGCTCTGCAGCCAGCCACAAAGAAATTTCCTATTTATTTAAGGTTAAGCTTAAAGAGAAGAAATTAAGAGGTTTTTCTTACTCTAACACATTTGTGTCGTATTATAGTATAGCAAGTAGACTTTATCAGTGCCAAACATCACTAAACTGTTGTGACATCACTATTAAGATTGGTCAATTTTATGTCCTGGGGACCTAAAACTTAGACTTTAATAACACTGGCCAAGCAGAGCTAAGGGGTAAAGGAAGTTTGCTGTCATGCAGAAAAAGCACAAATTGCTCAAGTTTGCTGTGACTAGAGAGACAAAATGGAATCATTCTCAGAGATTCAGCAAATCATGGACATTAGATCTATGTCCTGAGGCCAGGTTAAGAGAAAGTGTTTTAACAGAAGCATTCAAAAATATGTAAACTGCAATACCTTTTATTTTTAATTCCCTATTGTTCTCTATGTGTTTGAAAGCTGGACTTGGATTCAGAGAGTGTTATTTATAGCCATGAGTCATCAGGGCCCTGAAACTGTTAACACTTATCCAACAGTGAGGAAGGCACCAGGGAGAATCTGATTTCCAAAAAATAATGACTCATTCTAAAATTCTTTTATAAATATATTAACAAATAACATGTTATAATAAGTGACATCCTCTTTATTCTTTCTCACCCACACACACACATTTACATGTCAACTAGATAAAATAATAGTAATACAATTTTTATCCATTTCTTGTCTTAATATTTACCAGAACATCTAGATGTCATAAATGGCCAACATGAATGTCTATCTGCTTATGAGGCTCCATTAAAGTTGAGTACTAGAAATACAAAGGAGGTCACAACATTTAGCAATACAGCTTCTAGCAGAAAAGAAACAGAGTGATTGAAGGGCATATTCTGTTTTGCTTATGAAGTAATATGATATACTTTACTCCTACCTGATTCTCCTTTCTCTAAATTACATGCTCTTATTTACACCCACCCACATGAACTCTCTACTTAGAAACTATTCTAATGTTACTAAGTTAATATCTTAACTTTTCCTTAGTCTATAAAATACCATTTCATAATATTTAAGATAACTAAATTAATTCTGATGTGACATGCTGATTAGTTATTTAAAGCCACAGAAAAAATAAAAGCATAAATAGTAAGGTAATATTAATTATTAATAAAAAATGAGTCCTAATGAACTTCAAATTTGTATCAGATTATTTTTGATAGCAGGATTACAAGTAGAGTATCAATTATTAAAAACCTATTTGTGTAAGAGTTAGGTATTCAAAAAAGTAACAAAATACATTCATTATTGGGTGGTTATTTACTATTATGTCAATCTGCTTTGTAAAGGGCTGATATGACAATAGCCTTGCTCGTGGCATTTCTCTACTATTAATGATGGACTCATATGGCACAGGTAGGCTGCTATTTCGTCATTCCCAACACTAACAGGATATAGGATATAACAGAACACAGAACAACAGAAATAAAAACTAAGATCCTAGGCAAATGTTTCCATGAAGGTAAAGAATAAAATAAAATTGAAAATATCACTCAATTTTTTTTTTCAGTTACAGGAGATAAGTGCTTGCAAGTAATTGCAAAATAAAGAAAACAATATAATGTAACAAATATCACTTGTTGCATTTGCTACCAGAAAGCACAATGAAAAAATGGGATTTTAATTAGAATCAGCTCACTGTATACTCACTACATATACCCTCTCAACTTCATTCACAGATGTTCATTCACTGCATTCAGCTCTTTTTGTTTTTCTACAATTTTTTCTTTTTCATGGCATTTTAATCTCTATATCAACAACAAAAAATTTTTAAAGTGGTCAGGATACAAATAAGATAAGTGAGCATATTCATTAACAAGAGCATCAATAAATACTTGTTATGTATTGAATGCAGTAATGACAATAAAATAACAAATATTAACTGAGAGTATATTACATGCCAGACATTGTTCTGTAATACTTATACACATTAACTCATCAATCCTTACAAAAATCCTATGTGATAGATACAGTTTTTGCTCCTGTTTTACAGATGAGGTAAGAGAGCAATTCACCAAGCTAATAGATATTGAGACCAGGATTTTTGTACAGTCTGACCCCAGGCCCAGCTTTCTTAATCCCTCTGCTATGCTGCCTCCTGATTTCAAAGGGGATTTATAAGCTGATTGTATTTTTACATACACAACAAAATTAAAACTTGTTTTCTTTTTTTACGTATCTATATAGGTGTATTAAAAGCAGTCCAATAAATTGACTAAATTAAGGACAAATAGCTTTTTCTTGAGCCTGGTATCTTTTAATTTGCTAAATATCTTTAAGAATCCAATGTAAGGTTTTGTTTTTAAATGAATGAACAAAAAGAGAAACAACCTGGAAATGAAACATTATGACATGGAAGAAAATTGATACACATATTTTGTTTTTGTAAATGTCTTAAGTATTGTATAACTTTTGCTCATTTGGGGTACCTAGGTTTTGTTAGTTCAAAATTGAACAAAACAACTAATTTACTAACTAAAACATAACAAAGTTATCAATGCCACCTTTAAATATTTGGATCAGCTACACAGCATATAGACTCATCCACTTCTGAGAATAGAAAATTGGCATGCCCTCTAGCACCTTCCCAGGTAGTCCTTGGAATTGTCATACCTGGAATCAGAGAGCTCTATTGCATTATCAGTGAGTCAACTCACAACCACAGGATGAGTGGAATTAGTTAGTATGATAGGATTAAGGAAGATAATTAAAGGAAATGCAAAATCAATACAATATGCACAGTGTTATATGGAAAAGGTCCGTATGGAACAACTAAGAACCAGTGGAACAGAACATCAACAAACAGGGTGTTGGGCAAAGGAATCAACAGAGAAAACAACCTAGAAACAAAGGTGGAGGTATCAGAATAAATTGTAAACATTATATATCTGATTACAAAAATTCATTTCAGATAGCAAGCATAAACTATTGCTTAATCCCATTGATAGAGTCAACCTTTAACTGTAAGGTCAGAAAGATTTTGACTGTGATTCTCATCATTATTTTGCAGCCCTCATTTGAATATTCAGATGAGTGAGTCACACACACTATGCTGCACAAACCTTCATCAGTTCATTTCTTGTCCATGTTTAAGGCTAATGTATTAGTATCTAAAGAGACCATGTTGAACAATGTGGCAAAAAGTTCTTGTTACAGGTTATTAATAAGTCCCCTTTTAACTCTACCTAAAGGCATAAACACAATATTAATGCTAAGAAAATGATAATGTGATATGATGTATCACTAATATGATAGAAAATTATATTGTAAAATTTTTATATTATCATTAATAGGATTTAATATAATGAGATTTTCATGGAAGATTAAGTAGTGTCCGTAATGCCTCTGGGTAACAGCAGTGTGGTATTTCATGCTTATAAATAACATTGTAGATACACCGCACATGATTCCTGCATAGGAAAGTTTATAGCCTAAAAAGGAATATTTGTTACCTCGTATTACCATTATCAGAAAATATTGAAGGTGCAGGATATTTAGAGGTTTATATATTTCCATTAGGAGTGTTATTAAGCTGTGCTTCAAATTCAAAATCCTCTATATGTTTGGAGTAGAAACATGTACTATTATCTCACATTTACCTGTGTACAATTTATGAATACATTTACATGTATTTCACAATTGATGCTTTTTGAAATTTTGAATATTGACTCAATTGGTGAATGCCTTTGAATATGATAATAAGCCAAATTGACTTTAGAGGTAAACTTAAAGTATATAATTAACTTAATAAAATAGTCTTAAAAACGAATAGATAATTTACACTAAGAAACATTAGGTCAGGTACAGTGGCTCATGCCTGTAATCCCAGCACTTTGGGAGGCCAAGGTAGGTGGATCTTCTGATCCACCTACTAGTTCGAGACTAGTTCGAACTAGTCTGAACCACCAGGCTAGTTCGAGACTAGCCTGGCCAACATGGTGAAACCCTGTCTCTAGTAAAAATACAAAAATTAGACGGGTGTGGTGGCACACGCCTGTAATCCCAGCTCCTCAGGGGGCTGAAGCAGGAAAATTGTTTGAATCCGGGAGGTAGAGGTTGCAGTGAGAGATTGTGCCACAGCACTGCAGCCTGGGTAAAAAAGCGAGACTCCATCGAAAGAAAGAAAGAAAGAAGGAAAGAAAGAAAGAAAGAAAGAAAGAAAGAAAGAAAGAAAGAAAGAAAGAAAGAAAGAAAGAAAGAAAGAAAGAAAGAAAGAAAGGAAGGAAGGAAAGAAAGAAAGAATTATACATGAATGTATTTCATATATTTAATTGATAATTAAATGAATTTATTTAATGATGAATTGACACATTCTCTTTAAAGGTAGCTTGATAATGTTTCTTCTTTCAAAGATTATTTTTACTTTATTTCTTTTAAGTCTAGTGATGGCTCTTAGTTTTCCCCTCAATGAAACCACAGGATTTTCCAAGTTACACCTTTATTTTATGTGCAGTCTTTCATTGTCTTCTTCAAAGACAGCAATATATGTAACCAAATAAAAATCCATTAGTTAGTTTTTAGGACAAGTGACATGCCTGCTCCTCTGCACTGTCCATTTAGTTGGAGTTGTAGTACCACAAAACCTCAAAGGAACATAATCCAAGCTTTTAATTTATAAAAAAAGTAGTCTATGTAAATATAGGTTTTGCAGATTCTGAGAGGCCTCTGACAACTTTTCGCAATCATCTTGATTAAGTTATCAAACCCACTGGACTTTCTTAGGAGCACCAGTACATTTCTTCTGGACCTCTTGAGTTCCCTTCTGATTCCTGAATCCTGTCAGGATTGCTTGGTGTACCCAGTTAAAACCTGCTGTGATTGCGACATGGAAAAATAGCCTGGATTTTATGACATCTGTGAAGCATCGTACTACTTTCTGCAATTAGTACAGCTGTTGAATTAACTGAAGAATCAATAGAATAACTCATGTGGACTGCTCTGAATTAAAATTTTGTCTCTCACAGGGGTTCTTCTCTACCAGTGGTGCCTGATTATTTAGTATTGAAGAAGTCACTGTGTTTCACAACAGTTTCATATCCTCAAGGGCAAATATAACTGTGGAATGGTAGAGTTGGGAATAAAAGTGAAATGTACTAACATGTGATTCTCTTTGGTAAGGGCATGCAGAGGCTACCAGTGTTTGAAACACAGAAGTCCCTTTTATTAACCTCTGCTCCAGCTTTTCCCTACAATCAGACAGCTGTAGACAATTGGAATTTTTGATCCTTAAGAAGAAAGACATAGAGAATGTGATTATATATCTGTTTTTATCGATCATTGAGAAATACGGCTCCCTACCCCAGATCCACTCTTCCATTTAAGAATCATAGAGTAAACCTGTACAACTTTGTATTTATATGTAATTTAACCCTAACCTGGAGAGGTTAGCCAGTGAGTGCTTAATCCGACAAGGAGTAATATGTTACATGGCAATGGTTATATAGGAAAAATAATCACACAGAGATATCAGAGATCAATTTGATAGCCACTTTACCAATTAAAATTTAAATTCGTGAATTCCACTGAAAATCCAAAAGGTATTCCAAGTTTGTCATAAAATTGTTTTACCATCAAAAATTTTGTCATTTTGTTAGCACCAACTAATAATGACAATATGAATAATAGGCAAATAATAATGATGATAAATACTAACATTTCTTGAGGAATTAATATAAGGGAGGTACCATGCTAAGCACTGTACCTGCATTATCACATCTCAACTTCTTTTTAACCCATTTTAACTCCTTTTCTGACATGAGAAGATCAAGTCCTAGCGATACAGGTGGATCAAGACTAAGGTGGTATTTGAAGCCAGATGACCTTACTCTAAAATCCTGGACTTTTAACCATTATACCACACTGTTTCCCAGTTATTTTCTTATACCCATTATATAATTGATCCAGTTATATACATAAAACTTTTTAAATTGTATGTTTTTGTTATTTTCTTTTTCTTCTTTTAAAAACAAACAAACAAGCAAACAAAAAAAGAGAGAATGGGAACTCTTGAGTTGCTTGGCATGGCAGGGCATCTTAGCCCTGCTATACAAAAGGACCGTTTACAGTCACAAAATGTGTGGCCTTTCCAGAATTTCTTCCAAGACAAGGGAGTAATTGACAAAATTCCTGTAAATCTTTTGCTCACTGTAATTTATGACCATTTATCTTCTTTGATGTCCATAGCTCCCTTATATCAAGAATATCAGGCCCCAGAACCTTGCATATTTCCATCTCCAATGTCACAAACATTCACTGGAAAATTTCCTCTAAGATCCATTATTTTAAAAATGTTTTTGAGTTTACATTAACTGCCAAGGCAAAGGGGAAATTATTCTACTATTTCTATATTTGAATATTTTAAGAAATTATTTAAAGAAAGGTATATTTTGTTTCTCCAAATCTTTGGCAACCTTATAAATTGACTCTTGGTGAGTTTAATACACAAAAGCCTCATTTATATTACCTTTCTCAGGCTTGAAATATCCACAGTTTTTATGAGAAAACAGATTAAGATTTGAGGGAAAAAGAGATTATATAATTCCCTACAGGAATTTTCCAGATGGCAAGACATATCACATGAAAATTCTTTTTTAATATGTATGCCTTCATGCTGTTTCTTAAGTAAATAAAGTAATATTTTTGATAACTGAAAAAAAAATGGTTTTACCCTTTATGTCTGTCTACATTTGGCTACACTGGGTAGTGGCAGAAGCCAGGAAGCTGAGGTCCTTGGCGAAATTGGCCTACTTCATATCTTGCCTGAGCCATGAACCTGAGTCTGACCCTAGCCTCCTCCATTCTACTAACCCTTCACTTTTTCTGAACTATCCTCATGTTTCTTACACTCCTTACTTTCAAATTCCTAGTAACGAATACTTTCTCACCTCTTTCCTTTCCCATAAATTACTCTTTCATGTGATTTTCAGTTAACTTTCCTTTTTCTATTTTTTATTGTTAATTTTTTTCTGGAGAAAGTGTTTCTTCTCTGTATCAAAAGAATATTTAAACATCAGCAAGTAAGTTGTGAATGAGTATTCCATATAAGCAGATACCCATATTTGCTTTCTGATAAGTCAAGTCACACATACTCAAAAACACTTACTGAAAAAATTAAGTGATTTTTAAATGAAATGAAAAATGCAGTTTGGGGTGCTAGAAAGGTAGTTCTAAGACTTACTGGTCCATTTAAAGATCCTGAAGAAATGGAATTTGAACTTGATTTTACAATTGGTTAAAAGGAATGGCTCAGCTTTTATTTTTTTGAAAACATTCAGCTGATACCCTCACCTAATTATCTGTTGGTTGTTATGTAGATTTAATGCAATATCATCATTAAAAGAATGTTAAAACATTTTAAACTCAAAGCTTTATATAATTGTGTTGTTTTAAAATTTTTTCAGGTAAAGAAAATAGTTTCTTATTAAGACATGGTTTTTATATGTACAGATTAAAGGTTATTTTCTAGTCATTTCTTCTGTTTATTATGAAAGTTACAAAAATATGCACAAATTGAGAAGAATATGATCAATCTCCATGTGGTCATAATTCAATGTTTACAATTATCAATTAATGGTCAATTTTCTACATATATAGCTCCCTAAGAAAGATTATGAATGAAAGAACAACCATTGAAACATGATTATCTGTATATATTTCAGTATATAATTCTACAAAATTAGGGCCCTTTTTATAAAAATAACATTTAATCATTATCTCATCTAAGATAAATTAACACTAATTACTTTAATGTCATCAGTTATCTAATTAATGTTCAAATTTTCTCAATTGTATCATAATTTTTATTACAGTTTGTTTGATCAGAATTCAAATAAGGTCCATACACAGCAACAGATTGGTATATCTTAGTCTTATTTAATTGCTAAGTTCTCATTTCATCTATTTTTTATTTCAAGATTTTTGCTCTTATTGTTTAAAAAAAAACAAGGTTATTGAATCAATTTCTATACTTTTGATTTTATTTATTTCAGATGTATTTAAAAATACTAGGCAAATAAAGCGTATTTTTGGGAAAGAGCTTAGTACAACACCTGTCACATGGTAACTACTCCATAATCCTTAACTACTCTGTATCCTTGATGACCATTCAAAGTATATCCTGCTGCAGTAATTCTAAACCAAATGCAGATCCACAGCTGACCATCCCTCTCTGGATAGTGGCATTCATGGCAGTCATAGTGGCCGAATTCACATTTTGAATTGTGTCCCTCCAACAGATATATTGAAGTCCTAACCTCTGGTACCTGTGAATGTGACCTTATTTGGCAATAGTGTCTTCACAGATGTACTCAAGTTACATAAAGTTCATACCTATTTAGATTGAGCCTTAGTCCAAGATGACTGGTGGCCTTATAAGAAGAGAAAAGAGAGGAACAGATTGAGACACACAAGGAGAATGCCACATGATGACAGAGGTAGAAATTAGAGTGATGCATTTACCTGTCAAGGGGTGCCAAGCATTGCCAGCAAAACTAGAAGCTAAGAGAGAGAGCCATAGAATAGACTTTCCCTTAGAGCCTTCAGAAAGCATGCCCCGCCAACAACTCAACTATTGACTTCTGGCCTCCAGAACTGTGAGAGAATAAATGTTGTTTAAGCTACCCTGCTTGTAGTAGTTTTTTTCAGCAGCCTTAGGAAACTAATTCATATTCCATCAGCAACCCATCTTGAGTTAGGAAAGAGTAAAGTCTAATATTGAGAAAATAAAAGAAAGATTAATGTTAGAAAGAAGCTCATATGATGTCTTAAAAAGAAATAGGAGAGATTAATGATGACGGGAAGAAATGGACAACAAAGGGAAGATCGGTACGAAGAGAAGGTTTTGTATAGATGCTCTCTTTAACATCAGAGGATACAAAATAAGAGACATTGGGGAAATGGAAGAAACCATAAGACTCTCTTCATTGTCATTGTTACTACTGCACGAAGGCAGTGACCCAATCCCTGAAATTCAATGGGATTCTGAAATTTCTGCCCATAAGTAAAGTTGAAAACTGCATAGAAATATTTTCTATGGTGCAAGAAGGAGAAAATAACAGAGATTTTGGTAAAGTGTTAAGATATTCCTTTATTTTTCTAGTCTGATGAATGAATTAAGAATTGTACTGGCCTAAAAGCAAATGAAATCTTTATTTGTCTCTCATGGAGAAGGCTCTGAAGGTGAACAGAACAGGGCTGATAGGGGCAACTATAATCATCAGAGAGCCAGCCTACTCTTGTCCTTTTTTCACCTTTCTAACTTGTGGTTATAACTTCGTATCATCTTATGGACCGTAAAGGTTGAAGCATCAGCCATTACATTACAGGTCCAAGCCTAAAGGAGGAAATAAGTGGACTGGTCAAAAAGTACTTTCTGCCTGAGATATCAATTTTAAGTAGTCTTCACAAAGGCTTGCATTTTAAAATACATCTCATTGGCCAACATTAGTCACTTAGTTACATTTAGCTAAGAGCTCATACAATTCGGACAAAAATCATCCAGGATTTTTTGACTGATGTAGTATCATATAGAATAAATTTACTTCTGAAGGTGAATGTTTGTAACTAAGCTGAATTACTCCACATCAGGCTTACAATCCAGCCATCAAGAAAATGTTTAAAGCTTTCCTGGGACCAACCGGGTGAATTTGACTCAGTCAATTCTTTGTTCCAAGTGTTACTTGAAATATCTATACTCCCCTCAGCCGCCATTTTGCATTAGCTAAAATCAGTTTGTTTAGCACTTTTAAAAACACCCTTTTTTCTTCTCTCCACTTTCCCCCATCCCCTCCACTTTGGATAGGGGACTCTTTTGAAGATTCATTTTTCCTTGTCTAGGACACGGATTCACCGAATTTATAGTAAAAATTCTATAAATATTTGCTTAGTTAATTAATCATTTTAAAGAAAATCTAAATATGCTCACATTCAAACAGGAGCATAGATTATATATTTTTAGTTACAAAAATTGTGATATGAAGATGACAATTACTCCTTATGGTGATATATATATAACTGATGTACTTAGTATCAAATTCTCAAAAATGAAGCTTTCTTTGCTAATTTGACTATAAAACAAAAATGGATGTATTTACCCCACTCTCAGAGCAGCACACTATAAATTATACCTAGGTAGTCTCTTAAGGATTACACACAATCTCCTGACAATATAAATGCCTTATAAGTAAGTAGCAGCTTCCTTCATCAAAGTTCAGAATAATTATAAAAGTGAAAGGAAAATATAAAAGGGAATAGTACTTTACAAACACATTTATGAGACAAAAATGGAGAAAGAGAATTTCTCCCTACTCCTTATAAATTCATCTCAAAGCCTTATACTAATTAATAAATCAAAAGTTTTTATGCTATTATGCTATTTTCTTCACTTCCTTCACTAATTAATCAGTTTAAAAAAGTGTCCATCAAGCTATTATGCTACATTCTTCACTTGTCTAGGAAGTTCTAGTTATAGTCCATTTCCCAAATAGAGATTCCTCATTCTAGAAGCGTCAGCTAACATTATAGCAGAAAGAGGTTTTATTGCTAAACTGTTTGGTTTACTAACACTTTGAATATGAACTAACATTAACATGTTGAATAATAAAAATGAGATATTATATTAACTTAAAAATACTTGAGCTATGTGCTTTGGATAACATATTTTCAAGGTGCTGCTCAAATTTATATAAATAAGATGTAAATTAGGAGTCCATCCAGGCCTAGAGACTTTACCCCTTGAGATCACTACAGACAATGTTTGTGTCATCCCAAAGTTTATATGTTGAAACTTCATCCCCAAGGTGATGGTATTTGAAGATGTAGTTTTTTTTAGTTAATTAGGTCATAAAGGTGGAGCCCTCACTGATGAGATTAGTGCTCTTATAATACAGGCCACAGAGAACTCCTTGGCTTCTTCTGCCATGTGAGGTCATAGTAAAAAGATGGTGATCTATGAACCAGGATGCTGGCCCTAACCAGACATGAAATTTGCCTGCACCTTGATCTTGGACTTCCCAGACTCCAGAACTGTGAGAAATAAATTTCTGTTATTCATAAGCTACCAAGTTTATGGCATTTTATTGTATCAGCTAAAATAGAGTAATACAGGCATGGTGGCCAAAGGATTTCTGCTAGTCTTACTTTCAAACATCAGATTGGAGGATTCCTGGTTACTTTATGCTGACTATAAGGGTAACCTAAGTGGACTTCTATGATATTACCATATCTGACGAAATTGAACACTTTATGCGAGGTATTGTCAGAACACATGCAATTCCAAAGCAATAGACTTCATCAAGATTAAATAAATTGTATAGGCCCTTATAAATAGTTTTTTTAAATATATGATTACTAAATGACGGTATGTGTAGTAGAATTAAGTCTGATATTTACTTTCACTGATAGTGAAAGGGGGCATGAGGCCCCCTTTCTAGGCCCTAGCTCTCAGGTGACATTTCTAGACATACCCTGGCCTAGAAGAGAACCTGTTACCTTGAAGGAAAGGACTCAGTCCTGGCAGGACCTATCACCTGCTGACTAAAGAATCGTTGGGCCAGCCAAGCGTGGTGGCTCATGCCTGTAATCCCAGCACTTAGGGAGGCCAAGGCTGGGATCCCTCGTGGATCATGAGGTCAGGAGATTGAGACCATCCTGGGCAATACGGTGAAACCTCTTCTCTACTAAAAATATAAAAAAATTAGCCGGGCGTGGTGGCAGGCGCATGTAGTCCCAGCTACTCTGGAGGCTGAGGCAGGAGAATGGCGTGAACCTGGGAGGCGGAGCTTGCAGTGAGCCGAGATGGGGCCACTGCACTCCAGCCTGGGCGACAGAGCAAGACTCTGTCTCAAAAAAAAAAAAAAAAAAAAGAATCGTTGGGCCCCGAATAAGCAGCAGCAATACCAACGTAATAATGCCATGGCTGAGACTGTGAGACTTGCTGGCTTCAGATGAAACACAGTACATTCCCAACTCTAGTGACTATGGTGAAAGACACTTGCTTATGAAAAGCAGAGGGAAAAGTAAAGGGGCCTGTGTCTTGCATCTTAGGTACCAACTCTGTCACAGGAGTGTAGAGTACCAAGCAGATGCTTGGGGCTCCCAATTCCAAGCTTTGGCTCTGCAGTGGCATTCCTGGATCTTTCCTGGGTCAAAGGAGAATGCACTACCCTGAAGGGTGAGACCCAGGCTAGGCAACATTCACCAAAAACTGAGTGAAGAGCCTGTAGACCTGAAGGGAACATCAGTAGTACCTGAGCATTACTATCTATGGGCCTGTGATGGTGGTGAAAGCAGAGTGAGGATCCTCTGCCTGTGAAAAGGGGAGGGAAGAATGTGAAGAATTGTATCTTGTGGTTTGAGTGCCTGCCCAGACATATGACAATAGAACAGCAGGTATACTTCTAAGATTTCTGATGCCAGGCCTTGACTCCTAGACAGTACCTCTGGACCCACCCACAGCCTGGGGGGACCTCGCCACCCTGAAGGGAAGGACACAGGCATGGCTGGCTTTGTCACCTGCTGATTGTAGAGCCCCAGAGCCTTCAGCGAACATAGGCAGTATCCACATAGTGGTTACCACAGGCCTTGAGCATGACCCAGTGCTGTGCTGGCTTCAGATCTGACCCAGTGCAGTCCTGGTGGTGGTGGCCACAGGGGTGCATGTTTCACCCAAACCGCAGCTCCAGGTGGCTCAGTAAAGAAAGACATAGACTCCATTTGCTTGGGATAAAGTAAGGGAAGAGAACAAGAGTTTCTTCCTGGTAATCCAGAGAATTCTCCCAGCTCTTATTTGAGACCATCATGGTGGTACCTCTATGTTTCTGCAAGAAACCACAGCATTACTGGGCTTGGGGTGTCCTCCAATGTAGACACAGCTTAGATCACAATACTCATGTTTTTTCAAATACCTGGAAAACTTTCAGAAGAAAGATGAAATAAACATGCCCAGATTGTGAAGACTACAATACCTGACCCTTTAATGCCCAGACACAGATGAACATCCACAAGCATCAAGATCCTCCAGGAAAATATGACCTCACCAAATGAACTAAATAAGGCACCAGGGCCCAAGCCTGGAGAAACAGAGATAAGTGACTTTTCAGACACACAATTCAAAACAGCTGTTTTGAGGAAACTCAAAAAAATTCAAGATAACACAGAGAAGGAATTCAAAATTCTATCAGACAATTTAACAAAGAGGTTGAAATAATTTAAAAGAATCAAGCAGAAATTTTGGAGTTGAGAAATGCAGTTGATATACTGAAGAATGCATCAGAGTCTTTTAATGATGGAATTAATGGTGCTGAAGATTAGTCAATTTGAAGACAGGCTCTTTAAAAATACACAGTCAGAGCAGATAAAAGAAAATAGAATAAAAAACAATCAAACACACCTACAGGATTAAGAAAATAGCTGCAAAAGAACACACCTAAGAATTATTGGCCTTAAAGAGAAGGTAGAGAAAGAGATAGGGGTAGAAAATTTATTCAGAGGAATAATAACAGAGAACTTCCCAAACCTAGAGAAAGATAACAATATCTAAGTACCAGGTTATAGAACTCCAAGAAGATTTAACCCAAATAAGACTACCTCAAGGCATTTAATATTCAGACTCCCATAGGTCAAGGATAAAGAAAGGAGTATAAAAGCAGAAAGAGAAAAGAAACATACAGTATAGCTCTCATACATCTGGCAGCAGACTTTTTTGTGGAAAACTTACAGGCCAGGAGAGAGTGGCATGACATATTTAAAGAGTTCAAGGAAAAAATATTTTACCCTAGAATAGTATGTCTGGTGAAAATATCTTTCAAACATGAAGGGGAAATAAAGACTTTCTCAGACAAACAAAAGCTGAGAGATTTCATCAACACCAGATATGTTCTACAAAAAATGCTAAAGGACGTACTTAAATCAGAAAGAAAATGGCATTGATAAGCAATAACAAATTATCTAGAGGTACAAAACTCACTATTAGTAATAAGAACACAGAAAAACAAAGAATACTATAACACTGTTATAATACTGTAACTGTGGTGTGTAACCTACTCTTGTCTTAAGCAGAAATAGTAAATGATAATCTAATCCAAAATAATAACTACAACAACATTTTGAGACATAGGCAGTACACAAAGATATAAATAGAAACAATAAAAAGTTAAAAAGCAGGGAGACATCAGGCTGGGCACGGTGGCTCATGCCTTTAATCCTAGCACTGTGGGAGATCAAAGTGAGGGCATCACTTGAGGTCAGGAGTTTGAGACCAGCCTGGCCAACATTGGGAACCTCCATCTGTACTCAAAAAAAATAAATAAATAAATAAATAACAATTGAAAAAAAAGCAAGGCGACAAAATTAAGGTGTAGAGTTATTAGTTTTCTTTTTGCTTGTTAGTTTGCTTATCTATTTATGCAAAGAGTGTTAAATTGTTATCAGCTTAAAATAAAGAGTTATAAGACAATTGCAAGCCTTCTGGTAATCTCAAATCAAAAATCATACAACAGACACACAAAAAAATAAAGAGCAAGAAAGTTAATGATATGACTAAAGAAAATTACTTTCACTAAAAAAAAGACAGGCAGAAAGGAAAGAAGGAAGATAACACTACAAACAACCACAAAACAAATAACCAAGTGGCAGGAGTAAGTCTTTACTTATCAATAACAATGTGGAATGCAAATAGACTAAACTCTGCAATCAAATACATAGAGTGGCTGAATGGATTAAAAAAAAAAGATCCAATAATCTGTTGCCTATAAGAAACACACTTCACCTGTAAAGACACACACGAACTGAAAATAAAGGGATAGAAAAAAGATATTTCATGCCAATGGAAACCAAAAAAGAGCAAGAGTCACAAACATTAGACAAAATAGACTGCAAGGCAAAAACTATCAAGAGTCGAGGAAGGTCACTATATAATGATAAAGGGGTCAGTTCAGCAAGAGGATATAATAATGGTAAGTATATATTCACCCAACACTGAACACCCAGATATATAAATAAAATATTATTAGGACTAAAAAGAGAGACAGACCCCAATACAATCATAGCTGGAGACATGAACATCCCACTTTCAACACTGGATAGATCATCTGGACAGAAAATCAACAAAGAAAGATTGGACTTAATCTGCACTATAGACCAAATGGACCTAATACTTATTTATAGAACATATCATTCAACAGCTGCAGAATACACATTCTTTTTCTCAGCACATGGATCATTCTCAAGAATAGACTATGTCTTAGGTCAGGAAACAAGTCTTAAAACATTCAAAAACTGAAATAATATCATATCAACCATCTTCTCTGACCACAATGAATAAAAACCTAGATATCAGTAACAAGAGAAATTTTGAAAACTATACCAATACATAGAAATTAAACAATATGCTCCTGAATGACCTGTAGGTCAATGAAGAAATTAAGAAGGAAATTGAAAAATTTCTTAAAACTAATAACAATGGAAGCTTTTTTTTTTTTTTTTTTTTTTTTGAGACGGAGTCTTGCTCTCGCTCTGTTGCCCAGGCTGGAGTGCAGTGGCGCAATCTTGGTTCACTGCAAGCTCCTCCTGGGTTCACACCATTCTCCTGCCTCAGCCTCCCAAGTAGCTGGGACTACAGGCACCCGCCACCATGCCTGGCTAATTTTTTTGTATTTTTAGTAGAGACAGGGTTTCACCATGTTAGCCAGGATGGTCTTGATCTCCTGACCTCGTGATCCACCCATCTCGGCCTCCCAAAGTGCTAGGGTTACAGGCGTGAGCCAGAAAGTTTATAGCTGTAAGTGCCTACATCAAAAAGGAAGAAAAACTTCAAATGAACAACCCAAAAATGTATCTTAAAGAATTAGAAAAGCAAGAGCAAACCAAACCCAAAATTAGAAGAAAAGTAATAATAAAAATCAGAAGAGAAATAAATGAATTTGAAATGAAGAAAGCAATGTAAAAGATTAACGAAATAAAAAGTTGTTTTTCTGGAAAGATAAACAAAATTGGCAAGCCTCTATCCAGACTGAGAAAGAGGACCCAAATAAATAAAATAAGAGACCAAAAAAAGATATAATTGATGCCACAGAAATTCAAATGATAACTAATGGCTACTATGAGCAACTATATGCCAATAGATTTGAAAATATAAAATGAAATTGATACATTCCTAGATACATACAACCTACCAAGATTGAACCATGAAGAAATCCAAAGTCTGAACCGACTAATGACAAGTAACAAGATCAAAGTTGTAATAAAAAATGCCCCAGGACACAATGGCTTCACTGCTGAATTCTATCAAACATTTAAAGAACTAATACCAATGCTGCCCAAACTATTCTGAAGAATAGAGGAGGAAGGAATACTTCCAAACTCATTCTATAAGGTCAGTATTACCCTTATGGGAAAATTAGACAAAAAGCAATCCTAAAATTTATATGAAACCACAAAGACCCAGAATAGCCAAAGCTATCCTGAGCAAAAACAAAAACAAAAACAACTGGAGGAATCACATTATCTGATTTTAAATTATGCTACAGAACTGTAGTAACCCAAATGGCATGGTACGGGCATGAAAAAGACACACAGATCAATGAAACAGAATAGAGATTCCAGAGATAAATCTATTCATCTACAGTGAACACATTTTTGACAAAGGTGCCATGAACATATATTGGGGAAAGGATCATCTCTTCAATAAGTGATGTTGGGGAAATTGAATATCCATACGCAGAAGAATGAAGCTAGACCCTTATCTCTCACCATATACAAAAATCAAATCAAAATGGACTAAAGACTTATGTCTGAGACCTCAAACTATAAAACTACTAAAGGAAAACATTGGGGAAAGCTTCTAGGACGTTGAACTGGGCAAAGATTTTTTTGAGTAATACCTTACAAGCATAAGCAACCAAAGAAAAGATGGACAAATAGGATTACGTTGATTTAAAAATCTTCAGCACTGCAAAGGAAACAATCAACAAAGTGAAGAGACAACATACAGAATGGAAGAACATATTTGAAAACTACCCATCTGACAAGGGATTAATAACCAGAATACATAATGAACTCAAACGGCACTACAGGAAAACATACAATAATTGAATTAAAAATGGGCAAAAAGCCTGAATACATATTTCTCAAAATAATATGATAAATGGCAAACAAATATATAGAAAGGTGCTCAACATCATTGATCATCAGAGAAATGCAAATCAAAACTACAATGAGATATCATCTCACCTTATTTAGTATGACTTTTATCCAAAAGTCAGGCAATAACAAATGCTGGCAAGGATATGGAGAGAGGGGAACCCCTGTACACTGTTGGTGGGAATGAAACTTAGTACAACCACTATGGAGAAGAGTTTGGGGTTCCTCAAAAAAAATAAAAATACAGCTACCATACAATGCAGCAATCTCACTCCTAGGTATATACCCAAAAGAAAGGAAATCAGTATATTGAAGAGATACATGCACTCCTATGTTTGTTGCAGCACTATTTACAATATGGAAGATTTGGAGGCAATCTAAGTGTCCATCAACTGATGAATGGATAAAGAAAATGTGGTATATATACACAATAAAGTACCATCCAGCCATAAAAATAAGAATGAGATCTTGTCATCTGCAACAACATGGGTGGAACTCAAGGTCATTGGGTTAAGTGAAATAAGCCAGGAACAGAAAGAAAATTCACATGGTCTTACTTATTTGCAGGAGCTAAAAATGAAAACAATTGAACTCATGGAGACAGTTAGAGAGCAGAAGGATGGTTACCAGAGGGAATGGGGGAGAAGTGGGAATGGTTAATAGGTACAAAATATAGAAAGAATGAATAAGACCTGCTAGCACAACAGTAGGACTATAGTCAAAAATAATTTAAATGTACATTTTAAAATAACTGAAAGAGTATAATTGGATTGTTTGTAACACAAAGGATAAGTGCTTGAGGTAATGGATACCCCATTTACCCTGATGTGATTAGTACACATTGCATGCCTAGATCCAAATATTGCATGTAACCCATAAATATTTACTCCAACTATATACCCATAAAGAATCAACAGAAAAAAAGAAAAGAAGCAAAGGGAATCTATTGCCATCACATTAACAGTACAAAAAATATTTAAGGAAGTCATTCTGGAACAAGAAAAATAATATCAAATTGAAATATATATTTATAAGAATGAATAAGGAGCACTGGAAATGGCTAACATAAGAATAAAAGTAAATTTTGTTTTCTTTCTTTTTAATAACTTCTCAGGCTACAGAAACAAGTTACACAAACTTGGTGACTCAAAACAACAGAAATTTGTTTTTCACATATCTGGAGATTACAAGTCTGAGATAAAAGTGTTGGCTGAGCCACGCTCTCTCTAAAGTCCCTAGAGGATTATCCTTCCTGGCCTCTTCTGGGTTCTAATAGTTCCTGGCAATCCTTGGTGTTTCTTGGCTTATATACACATCACTCCAGTCTGTACTTTCATCTTCACATGGAATGTCTCCCATGTGTCTGTGTTCAAATTCCCTTCTTCTTGTAAGGAACCCTTCTATCCTAATCCAATATAAACATAATCTTGATTATATATGCAAAGACCCTATTTCCAAATAAGGTTATATTCACAGGTCTGCATGTTAGCACTTCAACATATCTTTTTAGGAGGACACAGTTTAACCCAAAATTGCCAGCTATCTGCCCCTCCACCATATTCATGTGCTTCTCACATGCAAAATACATTCGCCCCCTCCCAACATCCCCAAAAGTGTTAATCCATTTCAGCATCAACTATAAATCCAAGATGATATCTAAATAGAATTAATTCAAAAAGTGCTGAAATTCATGTTCTGGATCATTGAAATCAGCTACAGGGGAGACCCTGTATACGGTCCACTTTGGGACAAAATTCTTCTCTATCTGTGGATGGGTGAAACCTAGAAAACAGTCTATCCGCTTCAAAAATGCAATGGTGGGACAAGTATAGAATAGACATTCCCATTCCAAAAGTGTTAAATTATAAGAAAATAAAGAGTCACAAACAAGTCTGAAATCCAGAAAAGCACATTCTATTAGATTTCAAGGCCTGAGACTAATCCCTGTAGCTAGATGTTCCTGAGCCAAACAGGAAGGTGGCCCCACCTCCTCATCCTATGAGGCCAAGGGTTCCACCCCCTTAGCCATGAGAGCAAGGGTCCCATCAACCTATCTTTCAGACCAAAAACTGGATAGAAGGGGATGAGTAACTACTAATGGTTACAGAGTTTGTTTTTGGAGTGATAAAATTTTCTGGAACTAGATAATGGTGCCGGTAGTACAACCTTGTAAATCGAATTGTAACACATTAAAACTGGGATTTTCATGGTATGTGAATTATATCTCAAATAAGAAAAGAGCTGGAAAACTCATGCTGCACTATTTTAAGGCTTAATTTAAAACTACATTAATTAAAACAGTGTGGTATTTGTATAACAATAAACATATAGAGCAATGAAAGAAGAATATTTCTAGAATGACACGCACATATACATGATTGGGTGATTTTTAACAAAGTTGCTAAGGTAATTTAATGGGAAAATATAATAATTTCAACAAATATTGCTAAAATATTTGGATATCCATTATCAATAACAAATAAATAAGAAGTAAATATAAATAAGCCTACCTTAATTTTATAATACATTATATAAAAATTTAATTAAAATTGATTCAAGGTCACAGTGAAAATCCTGTAGCAGACATAGAAGAAAATATTTGACAACATTTTAGATAGACAGAAAAAACATGAAAGACAAATTTTGATAATTTTGACTTCATCAAAATTAAAATCTTATCTTTTAAGGACACTGTAAAGGAAATGAAAACAACTGACAACTTGGAAATACATTCAAAAAAGATGTGTGATCAATGATTTAACAGAAAATATAAAAAGAACTCTTACAACTCAATAGTAAGAAGACAAACAGCATGATAAAAAATGAGTGAAATGTTTTCATTTCAGACACCTCACAAAAGAATAAACACGACTGGCAAATAAGCACACAAGAATGTCCAACATTATTAGTCATTGGGGAAATTTAAATTTAAGCCACAAGAAGACACCAGAAACAAATCTAATAGAATGGCTAAAATTAAACAAACAAAGCACATAAAATGCAAATTGCTGGTAAAGATGGAAAATAATTAGTACACTCATGTCTTGCTGGTGAGTAAGCTAAAGGGTGCGACAAGTTTGCAAGTAGTGTTGTGGTTTCTTATAAAGTTAACTGTATACTTCCCATATGACTAAGCTGTCCAACCCAAGAAGATTTATTTTATTTTATTTTTTTTGAGACGGAGCTTTGCTCTTGTTGCCCAGGCTGGAGTGCAATGGCACGATCTTGGCTCACTGCAACCTCCACCTCCCGTGTTCAAGCAATTCTCCTGCCTCAGCCTCCCCAGTAGCTGGAATTACATACAGGCATGAACCACCACACCTGGCTAATTTTGTATTTTTAGTAGAGACGGAGGAGTTTCTCCGTGTTGGTCAGGCTGGTCTCGAACGTCCGACCTCAGGTGATCCGCCCACCTCAGCCTCCCAACGTGCTGGGATTACAGGCATGAGCCGCCGCACCTGGCCATCCAAGAAGATTTTTAAAAATTAAAATGCTCACATAAAGACCTATATCCGAAAATTTATAAGGTTTATTTTAGAATAGCTAAAAAATAGGAAAATCTAAATGTCCACTGATGAATGAATGGATAAAAAATTATGGTACATCCATACAATGACATACTGCTCAGCAATAAAACAAAATGATGTACTGATACATGCAACTATATGGATGAATCTCAAAATAATTATGCTTATTAGTGAAAAAAGCCAGACTTAAGTGACCATATATGTAGAATTTTATTTTCATGATATTCTGGCAAAGAGAAAATCACAGGACATAAAACAAAGCAGTGGTTATGAGGCACTGGCATTACAGGGAGGGTTGACAACTGAGAGGCTCAGGGGACTACGTTGGAGTGATTAAACTATTGTATATCCTAATTGTAGTGCTGATTGCATTGTGTATAGGTAAAAAGAGTGAATTTTATTCTATTTAAATTATATATCATAAATATGCCATGCATTGGATTGTGTTCCTCCAAAATTTACATGTTGAAGTCCTAACACCCATACCTCAGAATGTGACCTTATCTGAAGATAGAGTTTTTGCAGAGGTCATTAAGATCAAATGAGGTCTTTAAGGTGGGTCTGAATCCTACATGACTAGGGTTCTTACAATAAGGGGAATTTTGTACACAAAGACATGCATAAAAGGAAGATGCCATAGGGAGAAGATGGCCATTGACAAGCCAAGGACAGAAATCTGGAACAGATCCTTTGTTCAAAGGCCTCAGAGAGATCCACCCTGCCCACACCTTGATTTTGGACTTGTTGCCTTCAGATTGTAAGACAATAAATTTCTGTTAAGTCACTCGTTTGTGGTACTTTGCTACAGAAACCCTAGCAAACTAATATACCTGAACTCTAAAAATACATTTTTATTTGAAAATTAAAAGAATGACCATCATAATACAGTCATTGCAATGAAAGCAATGAACTTAATATTGCAGTGTTTGTGTATACACACCATGAAAGAAAAGCTATCTCCTTTATTAGTTTTAATACATTTGAGTAGATTGTCTCCGTAGCATCATAAAAATGTCCTGTAATAAGATGGTCTTCAGGTGTGCCTTTGTTGTTTTGTCCAAATCTCTGCATTTCTACATTACTTAAATGTTAAAATATTGCTTTAATTGTTACTGCTCTGACTGTATTATGCAAGTATCCAGATGTGTCTCATTTTACATCTTTTTTATAAAGAGATCCACTCTACCACATGCTTAGTGTTCCACAAATATTGCCAAACCCTCCTAAAAGAAAGATTCTGGAAATGCGTAGGAAGAAGATTGTGATAGCAAGGGTCATGGTTTCCTTTCCATGTATGTAAGTGCAAGTTAGGCTCTTTAGAGAAGCAGTTTGCTAAAGAAATGTTCTCCTCAAACATACTGTATGTATGAACTTTAAATGAGAAGATGGCATGCCACATTTCTCACTTGGGAATCGGCTATTGCACATGGCGGTGACTCTCAAAAAAACGTTGATTATTTGATGAGGTAAAATATGTGTTGCACAAATATGGAAGTAAAATCTCATGGCAATTTAAAAAACACTAAATCATACCCAAGTTTTGGTATCGCTACATCACTACAAAAGGCTGTTAGGGTGCACTCAGAGAAAAAAAAAGTTTCTAACTCTTGAATCAGACAAGTTCAAGCGCATCAGTCATGAATCTCCATCTTGGAGCCAGGCCCGGGGAGGAGGTCAGTGAATAGCTGAACATAATTATCCATCAACATAACAACCTTTAAATGAATTTCTGCAGGCATGTTAAGGAAGTTTCTTGCATGTCCAGTGCTTATAATCATTATAATTGCACGAGAGGACTTTTTTTTTTTTACTAATGTAACCCTATTTAATACAATCCTTTACATCACTGTTGCCCTCTCTAATCTCCTTAATGAATGAATATTTAATTATATTACTCCTTTATCAATTTTATATTGAGTACATCTGGAGGTCATGTGCTAGAACCCTTAATGTATAATTTCATTTTTGAAAACATATTAAAATAAATAATTTAAATGAAGTTGATTTTCATATATTCTAATATAATTTCATAAATAATTATAGACAGAAACTTGTATGGCTTAGCAGATTGGTAATGCAATGTAGAGTCTTCTTTTAGCTCACATGTTCAAAACCAACTTCAGATTATAAATCAAGAAAAAGTTATAGAAATTAAACCTCATGTTGTGAGCTAGTTTTATTTGCATGTATCTACTAAAAACATTAAACTATGAAGAAATGCAAATCTTTTTCAAGTCTTAGAAAAATTTCCCAAAAGGTAGTACTATAATCTGAAATCCCTGGAGAAAGAGAGAGAAGCAGGTAGGAGAAAGAGAGACAGACAGAACTAGGTATTTATATATAATGGTAATTCATATCTACTTCCATATAGTAATACTCATGTATTAGTAAGCTTGTACACATTTCCCTTGCAGACATTAAAGATATAAAATAAAAATAAAAATCACCTTAGTGATTTAGAAAAATACATCTTTCTCAATGTTATTTAACATCCCTCCTGGTGGGTCTTTTTTGTACACACCAAATGTGCTTCCCTACAAATTTCTGTAAACCCCAGATGCCACTCCTATTTGTATATAGTATGAATTTGTAGTGGTGACCAGATACTTGTTTTCTTCTTCAGGAACTTTTTAAAAATAAAAGTGAGATATCAATCAAAAGGTATATATTATTCTTCCTTTCATTTTCAGGAAAATCTGCTTCTGAATTACCCTTGGCTATTTAAAGAATGGATGCTCACCATATGCTTACACTGGATATGTGTATATCCCTTCCCTTTTGGATATCTTTCCCTTATGGATAATCTAGAAAAATTAGGAAAAGATCTAAGTTAAAGCATTGGAGCAGCCAAAGTCTACAATCCAGAAATCTGAAGTTAGATTCCCAGGGGTAGGTTTATCACATGAGGGTCACAGAAAACTGTTGAGTGCTAAAATGGTAGCTATATGACGGAGTGAAATAGTGCAAATAATCCTATCAAATGTGGAAAGAAGAAAGGCTAGAAGGAGACAATGTAGAGGGCTTGAATCAATATTAATATCTGGGAATGACAGCAGCAGACGAGCTATTTGGTGTGAAACGATTAAGGTTGACATGGCTTAGTTTGAACAATGTGTTGCACTGGTCATAAAGCTAAGAGACAGATCTGCAAACAATGACAAGCCCTGTGTACAGTAACCACCATCATTATTGACTGAGTGATCAGAAGGTTTAATTGGTGACTGAGGAATCACTAATTGGGCATTAATCTCTCAATCAGTCATGTTTGCTTATAGAAATGACTCTTTGGTAAGTTTCATTTTCTTTCTTTTCTCACACAGCCAGGGAAGCTTTGACTTGTACATTAGAAGACAAGTTTACTTTAGTAGTTGATCTGGCTTTCGAAAGGACAAAGCCACTGACTCCACAATTAGAAAGGAGTAAAATGTCAAGAACCCTGGTAAAGTAATACCTTTCTTTAAACTGACAGTGAGAAATGAACAAGTGAGACTGAACCCTTTGCTGAGAGCAAATTTAATTGGCAGGGGTCAGGGAATTTCACAATGATATAGAGTTCCTGAAGGATGCAAAAAAAAAAAAAAAAGTATTCTGAAGAGGAGGAAAAAACTGCCTAAAGTAGGTCTGGTGATGTCAATGTCAACCTTCTTCACAATCTTGCCTGGGGCTGGTTCTGCCAAGACTAAAGAGACAATGACATCTGTACGGTATATTCATAGTACTGTAGCATTTTATTATACACCTTGGTAAAAATAAAGAAATTTTTGGATTCTTAAGAAAAAGATGAGGGAGAAACTAAATTATGTGTTTGTTATTCTAAAATGCATATTGCTCTACATTCAGTAATTGCAAAATAAGTGCTCATTAAATGAAATTTATACTAAAATTTTTAAACAATACTCAAAAGTGGAAAAATTAATTTGCTTACAGACCCAGTAGTTGAAGTTCCAATAGTTCTTAAATAGCCTAAAATAGTTTTGCTGTTAATAACAGAGCTCTAGGGTTTACCAAATATGTTTATTTGCTAGGGAAAAGTTTTCAATACCTATGTTTCAGGAAGGGTGTATTGGTTTTATATGTATCTTTACATTTTTCTCTTTAGGATATATTTCCAAAACACGATTTATATTGTGAACTGCATCATGTATGAACTGTTTCTAGACTACTTGAAAATGTACCAAAATAAAACATTCTAATCTGTACAAAATCAATGTCTTGAAACTGAATCCATTTCTAAAATATTACACACGTGACTGGTAAACATGATTATGAATATCATCATATTTTCCATGTTAATCTGAATTAGCTGCAAAGATAATAATAGATTCAACCTTGAAAAACTATGCAGATTCCAGTTTAAAGTGCTGTGCTACTTAACAAAGATATACAGTTCTTTATATACCATCTATGCTAAAAATCACAGGTATTGAACACTTTTTCCCATCAAGTAATATACATTCTAAAATGCATATTGCTATATGTTCAGTAAGTGCAAAATAAACTCTCATTAGCTGAAATCTGTTCCAGTGTTTTAAACTAATTCTTAAATGTGGAAAATGTAAAAAATGTGTTCTATCATCAAATATTATTTTTCATTATGTATTTCAACACATAATTAAGTTAGCTATTGTTTCACTTGTATTGAAAACCTAGAATCTGAAACCAGCGACTTGTATACAGAGTTGTTTCTCAGGCTTTTGTGTCTTTGGTGATCCCGGCTTTTAAGTCATTCACTTTCAATTTCTGTAAAGCTGTTCACAAAAGCTTTACTGGGAGTTCGTTTGTTGCTAAGCTTCATCCATGTTACGGTGCGTTATTAAAGTTCATTTATTTTGCCTACTATAGAACATGCCAACGTGAGAATGACACATGGTTTATTCATCTAGTTTGCCACAGGGGGTGTTCAAATTATTTCCAGGTGTCTGATGTTATGATATTCTCATGCAGGTCTCTGGTGGTACCATGTTTTAAGAGTTTCTCTTGGGTGCATATCTCAGCATAGAATTCTGGGATATAGAGCATATATATGCTCAACTTTAGAAGGAAATAGGCAACAGCAACTTTCTTCATAGCTTCTTTCACCAAGTTAAACCTCCACTTTTTCAAGACTAATCAAGTCACTACTAATTAAACCTATTATTCTTTTCATAGTTAGGCACTTTGCTTAACCCAATAATCTCAGAATTGTTAGGGAACACAAAAATACTGTAACATCTGTGACAATGCAGTTTTCCTAATAAAATATTTTTATTTTTTCATGTGCTTTACACTGTTTGTTTTGTCAAAGTACAGAGTGTCCTGACTTAGATGTTGTTAGGGACTTGTCTGAAATTGTGACTTCAGAATTAATTCCTGTTCTCACTAGTATCCCGGTTAGTCAAATCAGACACTTTGTATGAGAAAAAGTTTCACTGCATTTTTTTCAAATCAGAAGCACTTGTTAATATGCACTTGAGGAATATAAAAAACAGAAATGCCTTCTAGAACATATGTAGTAAAATAAATTACTAAAATTAGTTCAATAAAATTAAAATAATGTGAACTTAAAATAATTAATTTTAAGTTGGGTAAATTTCATGTAATACCTCATTACTTAATATGGAATAATTTAATGAAGCAAAAAGCAAAAATTATAGACTAAGAATATAAGCACATGATAATATATT
Organism: Pan troglodytes; assembly: GCF_028858775.2. Lineage (NCBI taxonomy): Eukaryota > Metazoa > Chordata > Mammalia > Primates > Hominidae > Pan > Pan troglodytes. The sequence continues at coordinate 152,396,401 of NC_072403.2, read as the reverse complement.
AATCTTTCAGAAAATATCTTCATGCATGTGCTCAACTCTGACATTCAGTTTCTGGAAAAAATTAAATAAGAATACCCCCCTTACTTTAATTAGACATAATGATTTTAAAAATTATGTATTTACAGGAAGGAATGGGACATGCTACTATAAAATAATTAATCCAACATTTACCATTAAAATTTCATTTGTTGATAGGAAGTAGAATATATTTTAACACATAATTATAATGAGGTAAGATGATTTTCTATAATTAAATACTTCAAGTAGCATTTGACAAAGTAAGACTTATCTACAATGTCAAATAAAGGCATATCACACCTAAAATAAATAATTGTTCATCTGCAACTTTTGTACATCATAATTCAAAAAATTTGATGTACTAAATAGACTCTAGTTACTATTTAAAAAGTTAGAGTAAGTAATCTGTGTTATGCTGGAAATTTGTAGATTCTTTTGTTTCCTCCTAATGATGGATTTAAGGAAAAGGAATTGAAAATAACATTTAAAATTGTTTACATTAAATATGTGAATAAAAGCCATTTTAAAAAGTTTATTATTTCTGAAAGCTCATTGCGTTACTCTAACTATACTTTTTTTTTTTTTTTAATTGAGACAGAGTCTCTCTTCATTGCCCAGGCTAGAGTGCAGTGGTGCGATCTTGGCTCACTTTAACCTCTGCCCCCAGGGTTCAAGTGATTCTCCCACCTCAGCTTCCTGAGTAGCTGGGATCACAGACATGTGCCACATGCCCGGATAATTTTTTTTAGTGGAGACAGGGTTTTGCCATGTTGGCCAGGATGGTCTCGAACTCCTGGCCTCAAGTGATCCGCCTGCCTAAGGCCTCCCAAAGTGCTGGGATTACAGGCATGAACCACTGCGCCTAGGCTAACTATTCATTTATAGTTAGCAATTCATTTTCAAAAGCAATTCATCCTTTGGAAACAGTAGTTTGGCACAGAGGAGGCCATAAAATTAGATTTGCTATCAATTCTACCACCAATAATCTACCATGTATCTGATTTAAGAACAGTCTACAAGGACAGAAATACATCATTTTTTATTCCCTGCTCCTTTCTTAACAGAAATATGTACAAGACAGGGAAAAACACAAATTTCTGTAGTGGGATTAGGGGATTTTAATGAAGGCAACAAGAGTAATTTGAAATATCTGATGAGATGAATGAGTGATTTTTATTTTTTGTAAATAGCTATTATATTAAGGAAAGGGGCTTAAGGGGTTTAAACAAAAAACAAACAATATCATGCTAAAAAAGAGTTAATTGTGGTAAGTGAGGAGCTTTAATTAAGTCTGTTAAAACTGTCTGTACTCACATTCTTGGAAATAATCCCAATTTGAAGACCACTGTTCAATGACTCCACTAGGTGAAAAATCATCTTCTTCCTATCAAAAGTGAGGTAGACATTTAATACTTCCAGTCAAGCCTGAATCAAGACTTTCTACATTTAAAAAGGCAGATGATGGAAAATTACACTAGAAATCAGCTGGAATGGGGGCAGTGTTGCTCACTGGCTCAGGTTGTGTCTACCCAGGATGACCTGATGTTCTGGTTTGCTTTCCCCAGCAGGATGTGGTGCACCTCTTGTCCCAGCATCCTAGCAGTTTTTCTTTACTTTTCTTCTTTTTCTTTCCAGACAAAAGTGTCCAAATTTAGATAATAAATTATATATCACATACTTCTACCTCAATCCTCTCCCATTTATATGACTTTTTGAGAAACTATGGTTCAAGGTTGATCAATAATTATGTAGAAATGCCCAGAGCCACAGAGTTCTTACATAAAGGGAAAATGTTCTCACCCCTAATTCCAATATTATAGAACCTGAGGCTGTGTGCTTTCTGACTGTAGCTTTATCCCCAGGTCCAAAATAATGAGCTATATAAATGACCAACATAGGACTATTTTTCAATGGGGAAAAAGGCAGGGAAACTGGATATTTAATTTGCAAAATTAAAGCTGGTCATTAGCTTCATAAAGAGATTAGCAGTCTGTCGAATTCTTACATTGATGTTTCTTAAGGGAATAAGATGGAGTGAAAATGTCTGAGCTTTTTATTTCTCAATTTAGCATAGAGTATGTGAATGAGTTACATTCATTTTCGTTCAACATTCACTCTGCAATTATTCATTAAGTATTTAAGGCACCCCAAATGCCTGTCTTCAAGGACTTTAAAGTTAAGTAGGGGAGACAGACAAGCAAAGAATGCAATATAAGGTGGTAGGTACTGCAAAAACATAAAGTGGGAAAACAAAGGAAAAACTTCCAGCATGTCAAAATGTATTAGGAAACCCTTTTGATCCTTCCTGACTTTAGACGAGTAAATAGAGCTCTGTATTTTTGGTTCATGAACGTACCTCCTTAATTCTAACAATGTGAATACACAAGTCCCCCTCCCTGACAAATGTCTGAATCTTAAAGCTGAATGTAATTGGCATCTATTTTTGAACTTTTATGAACTATTTGTGGAGAAATGTTTTGCTTCTTGATGCAAAGCCATGGGCAACTGCAATTCACCACAACTTCTCTCCTGCTGCCTGAATTCTTTGAATAAGGCATTGTGTGAAATTCCGACCTCATTAAATCTGCTGTTTAGCTGTGCTCTGTGCAGCCACTGCGAATCTGCTCTGGGTCAACCCTCCTGCTTGTGAAACCATTTAAGGCAAACAAGATGCCTGAACCATGAGGTGTAACATAATACCAAAGTCAGACAGCCACATTCTTTACTGCTTAAGTAAATTTCTACATTCTTTGCTGATCAAACTAAACTCTTTTTCGTTTTTATTTGGTAGAATCATTCAGACAAAATGTTGCTTCCTCCAAATAATAAACTGCACTGGAGGACCACATAGTTAAAGAGCCGAGAAGCTCATTTCACTTAACCATAGTCTACAAAGGCATAAAAATTCAAGTGGAAAGAGTCCCCCTGGTAAAGTGGATCACTTTAATTCTGAAATAGAAATTGCCTGATGACACCACTTGGACAAATTAAGCAAAATATTTTCTATTCTGCACAGAACAGAAGATTCATTCCAGAATAATTTTACTCTGCTCTAAAGCAACCCAAGAAGTCATTAAGTGTGTGTGCGCTCACGTGCATGCATGTGTTAGGTAGATGGGGAAAATGTCTGCCAGAATTGAGACCATATTCTCATTTCACATGATTTGACAGTTCTTATGAGGCAGCAGTGACTGTTTTTCTACCTACCTTGGTGACAGTCTCAAATCAATCAGTGACCTAGATGGAAAAGATTTTATAGCCCATTACCCAAGCCTTCAGTCATCCCACTGGTATTGTGACCGAACTGATTTTCAACTCCAAAAATAGACTCTGCTACTGAAGTTATGAGATTTTCCAGACAGAGACAACAATGTGATCGGCTTGGAGTAGACCTACAGATTTCTTCAAAAGTATTTGTGATATATTTTTATAACTTCAATTATTCACAATGCCTCAAATAAGCACCATTGTTAAGTTTGAAAAGTTATATATGTGATGTATTAGCATGACATATTAATACTCAACATGGAAACACATAACAAATTCATTAAAAAGACTTTTTTAAGCTCTTTGAAGTATGTGAGTTTTTATTTATTATTTTTTAATTTTAATTTGATTTTTCCTGATATATTTAAATAGCAACAATCTTTAATAGTTGTTTTAACCTTGCTAGAAAGAACATTTGTAGATATTCATAATTTAATTTTTTTAGAATATTGCTTTTTATAATTTTTAAAAACATTTATGGGTACATAGTAGGTATATATTTATGGGGTACATGAGATGTGTTGATAGAGGAATGCAATGTGAAATAAGCACATCATGGAGAATGGAGTATCCATCCCTTCATGAATTTATCCTTCGAGTAACAAACAATCCAATTACCTTCTTTATTTGAAAGTATATAGTTAAGTTATTATTAACTATGGTCACCCTATTGTGCTATCAAATAGTAGGTCTCATTCATTCTTTCTATTTTTTTTGTACCCATTCACTGTTTATATCTTCCCCACCAACCCCTCATTACCCTTCCCAGACTCTGGTAACCATGGTTCTACTCTCTATTTCCATGAATTCAATTGATTTGATTTTTAGATCACACAATTAAGTAAGAATATGATGTCTGTCTTTCTGTGCCTGGCTTATTTCACTTAACAGAAAAATCTCCACTTCCCTCCATGTTGTTGCACGTGACTGGATCTCATTCTCTTTATGGCTGATTAGTACTTCGAGTATATGTACAACATTTTCTTTATCCATTCATCTGTTGACAGACACTTAGGTAGCTTCCAAAGCTTAGCTATTGTAAACAGCGCTACAACAAACATAGGAGCGCAAATATTTCTCTGATATACTGATTTATTTTCTTTTCAATGTACACTTAACATGGATTGCTAGATTATGTGGTAGCTCAATTTTCAGTTTTTTTGAGGAAACGCCAAACTGTTCTCCATAGTAGTTGTACTAATTTACATTCCCACCAAGAGTATACAAGGGTTCCCTTTTCTCTACATCCTTGTCAGTATTTGTTATTGTCTGTCTTTGTGTATAAGCCATTTTAATGGAGATGAGATAATATCTCATTGTAATTTTGATTTACATTTCTGAGATGATCGCTGATGTTGAACACCTTTATATGTATCTGTTGGCCTTTTGTATGTCTTCTTTTGAGAAATACCTGTTCAAATCTTTTGCCCATTTTTAAATAGGCTTATTACTGTTTTCCTATAGAGTTGTATGAGCTCTTTATATATACTGGCTATCAATCCTTTGTCAGAGGGTAGATAGCAAATATTTTCTCGCATTCTGTGGGTTGTCTCTTCACTTGGTTGATTGTATACTTTGCTGTGCAGAAGCTTTTACACTTTATGTGATCCTGTTTGTCCATATTTGCTTTGCTTGCCTGTGCTTGTGTAGTATTGCTCAAGAAGTCTTTGCCCACACCAGTGTCCTGCAGATTTTCCCCAGTGTTTGCAGTAGTTTCATAGTTTGAGGTCTTAGAGTTAAGTCCTAAGTCCATTTTAATTTGATTCTTGTAGATGGTGAGACATAGCAGTCTAATTTAATTCTGCATATGAATATCCAGTTTTCCCAGCACAATTTCTTGAAGAGACTGTCTATTCCCCAGTGTATGTTCTTGACAACTTTGTCAAAAATGAGTTCACTATAGGTTGTTTCTGGGTCCTCTATTCTGTTTCATTGGTCTATGTGTCTGTTTTTATGCCCATACCATGCTGTTTTGGTCACTACAGTTCAGTAGCATAATTTAAAGTCAAGTAATATGATTCCTCCAGTTTTGTTCTTTTTGCTTAGGATAGATTTGACTACTCTTGGTCTTTTGTGGTTCCATATAAATTTTAGAATTGTTTTTTCTACTTCTGGGAAGAATGCCATTGTTATTTTGACAGGGATTGCACTAAATCTGTGGATTGCTTTGGATAGTATGGTCATTTTAACAATATTGATTCTTTCAATCCATGAACAAGGAATATTTTTTCCATTTTTTGGTGTCCTCTCCAGTTTCCTTCATCAGTGTTTTATGGTTTTCATTATAGAGATTTTTCATTTCTTTGATTAATTCTTAGGTATTTAATTTTATGTATAGCTATTGTAAATGTGATTACTTTTTAAATTTGTTTTTCAGATTCTTAACTATTGGCATAGAAATGCCACTGATTTTTCTATGTTGATTTTGCATCCTGCAACTTTGCTGAATTTGTTTATCAGTTCTGACAGGTGTGTGTGTGTGTGTGTGTAGTCCATAGGTTTTTCCACATACAAGATCATATCATTAGCAAATGAGGATAATCTGACTGCTTCTTTTACAATTTGGATGTCCTTTTTAGCTTTCTCTTGTCTAATTGTTCTAGCTAGGACTTCTAGTATTATGCTGAATAACAATGGTGACAGTTAGCATTTCTGTCATGTTCCAGATCTTAGAGAAAATGCTTTCAGTTTTTTCCATTCAATGTGATACTAGCTGTGGATTTGTGATATGTAGAGTAGAATTAGCATTATTTCTTTAAATGTTCAGCAGAATTCAGCAGTGAAGCCATTGTGTTCTGGGTTTTTCTTTACTGGAAGACTTTTTATTATGGCTTTGATCACATTACTTATTGGTATATCCAGGTTGTGAATTTCTCCCTGGTTCTATCTTGGTAGGTTGTATGTACCTAGGAATTCATCCTTTTTTTTCTTGATTTTCCAATTTATTGACACACAGTTGCTCAGAGTAGCCACTAAGGATCCTTTGAATTTCTGTAGCATCTGTTGTAATATCTCCTTTTTCAGTTTTGATTTTATTTATGTGAATCTTTTCACTTCATTTTATTAGTCTGGATAGAGGTTTGTCAATTCTGTTTATCTTTTCAAAAAATAACTTTTGGTTTCATTGATATTTTGTATTTTTTCCATTTTAATTGCATCTCTTTCTGCTCTGATCTTTATTATTTCTCTTTTCCTACTAATTTTGTGTTTGCTTTGCTTTTGCTTTACTAGTTCTTTAAAATGCATCATTAGATTGTATATTTGAAGTTTTTCCTTTTTTGATGACCACAGTTTTAAGTATATACATCCTTCTGAGTACTGCCTTTGCTATATCCAATAGGTTCTGTTTATGTTGTGTTTCTATTATCATTTGTTTTAAGAAATTGCTCAATTTTATTCTTAATTTCTTCATTGATCTACTCATTCCTTGTCATTCAGAAGCATATTGTTTAATGTCCACATATTTTTAAAGTTTCCAAAATTTCTCTTGTTATTATTTTCTAGTGTTATTCCATTGTGGTCAGAGAAGATGCTTGATATTATTTCGGATTTTGAATGTTTAAAACTTGTGTGGTGATTTGTGGTCTATCTTTGAGAATAATCCATGTGCCAAGAAAAATAATGTGTATTTTGTGGCTGCTGGATGAAATGTTCTGTAAATATCTTTTAGATCCATTTGGTCTGTAGTATAGATTAAGTCTAATGTTTCTTTGTTGATTTTCTGTCTGGAAGATCTGTCTAATGTTGAAAGTGGGATGCTGAAGTCTCCAGCTATTATTGTATTGGGGCCTATCTCTATATTTAGCTCTAATAATATTTCCTTTGCATATCTGGGTGCACCAGTGTTGGGTGCATATATATTTACAATTATTATATCCTCTTGCTGAATCTTTATCATTATATAGTGACCTTTGTCTTTTTTTATAGTTTTTGCCTTGAAATCCATTGTTTCTGATATAAATATATGACTCCTGCTCTTTTTTGGTTTCCAGTGGCATGGAATATCTTTTTCCATCCTTTTAGTTTTTTTGTCTATATGTGTCTTTACAGGTAAAGTGTGTTTCTTGTAGGTAACAGATTATTGGATCTTGGTTTCTTTTAATCCTTTCAGCCCATCTATGTCTTTTGATTGGATAAGTTAGTTGATTTATATTCAGTGTTATTATTGATAAACAAATACATACTCCTACCATTTTGTTATATGTTTTCTGGTTGTTTTGTGGTCCTCTCTTCTTTCTTTCCTTCCGTTCTTCCTCTAGTGAAGGTGGTTTTCTCTGGTGATACAATTTAGTTTTTTGCTGTTTATTTTTTGTATCCATTGTATGTTTTATGGTTTGAGGTTACCATTAGGCTTACAGATACTATCTTATAACCCATTATTTTAACCTCCAAACCCAGAATGGGTCCAGAAGTGCTGTCCAGGATTCAGGGGCTAGAGTCAAATACCTGAGTAGCCTACCTGGTGTTCTATTGTATTGTTACTGAGCTGGAACTCAAACCACATGATGCCATCCTTCCCACTCTTCCCTCCCCTTTCCAAAGGCAGAGGAGCCTCACCTTGTAGCCATTGCCATCCTAGGCCACAAACAGTACTGCCAGACTACAACTGGTGTTCCCTTAAGGCCCAGGGACTCTTAAGTTAGCTTGTCATTAATTCTGCCTGGCCTGGGACTCAGCCTTTGGGGCAGTGGGCTCCTCTCTGGCCCCAGGCAGGTCCAGAAATGTCATCCAAAAGTCATGTCCTGAAATCAGAGACCCCCCAACAGCCAGCTTGGTGCTCTACCCCACTTTGGTCATGCTGGTAACTAAGGTGCAAGACAAAGTCCCCTTTACTTTTTCCTCTGCTTTTCTCAAGCAGAAAAAAAATTGCCCTATGTCCACACTAGCTGGTTATGGGCTGAGTCTCACCTGAAGCCAGTAAGTCTCAGAGGTTCACCTAAGGCCTTCAGTGTAGTACCTGGGTATCACTGTTGGTTATTCAGGGACCAAAGGCTCTTCAGTTAGCAGGTGATGAATGTTGTCAGAACTGAGTTCTCTCCTTTAAGGAAGTTGGTTCTCTTGTGGCCCAGGGTGTGTCTGTAACTTTCTTTTGGGAGCTAGGGCCTGGGATAGGGGCCTCATGACTCTGACCAGTGCCCTATCCTGCTGTGGCTGGGGTGGTATGCCAGATGCAAGAAAAAGTCCTTTCCACTCTTCCCTCTCTTCTCCTCAAGCAGAAGGAAGGAATCTCTTTTGGAACCAAGAGCTGTGCAGCCTGGGGTTAGGGGAGAGGTGATCCTGCACTCCCCTGGCTGCCCCAGTTGGTGTCTCAGGATGTCACATGTCCCCCAAGTCCACTGTCTCTAGGCCTTATTTAGCACCAGGACTTGCCTAAGAGCTGCAGTCCTTATGGCCCAGACTGCTTTTCAAGTTTACTTGGAGACATAGAGTTTAGTACCCTGCACTGGTAAGGTTTGTGGAAACTCAAGTTTGGACCTCTGGAATTGGCGATTCCCCTCTGGCTATGACTTGTTAAATGTTCTCTCCATGGTAGGCATCAGCTGAGTCTGGTCCGGTTTTCCTTTCTTCTCTAACAGGATAACACTGAGTTCAATGCCTCATACTTGCTATGTTCTCCCTTCCCCAATTCCCAGAGATACTCTCTACATAGCTGAAGAGGCTCCCTTCAGTGTCTGTTTCAGTGATATAAAATTAAAACCAGGTACTATGTGTGCCCACCTGATTTTTGGTTCTTATGAAGATGTTTTTTCTTAATTTGGTGTCCTTGCAGTGGGGACAATTGGTGGAGCTTTCTATTCTGCCATCTTGCTCTGCCTTCCATATGGGGGTTTTTAAAAAAGCTGAATGTCCCAATATTTTGGAAGGTTTAATAGTATAACTGGAATAACAGATGTGTGCATTTTTGCTTATTTATATTATCACATAAAAGCCATTGCAAATTAGAATGTGTCAAATGAAAAAAAAAGAGTGAATAAATTCAATATGTCCACATACACCAATCTTAATATATTATAATGTGTCATTAAAAATGTCATGATAAAATATGTCATTTCACAAGAAATTATAAAATATACAAGATGTTTTAATATGTAAAACAGGGGAAACAGATGATTAGGAAAATTAACAAAACTTAAAAGATATTTAATTTTATGCCAATTTAGAATGAGGAAATATTTCCTCACATTTTTATTTTTAATAAGTTCTTAGTTTATTTGTATTCTTTATTTTTCTATTGGTAAAATCTAAATTTTAGAACATTATACAAGCTTGAAATCATAGTAAATAGGAAACGAAATAGATGTTACATAAAGAAAAGTTTAAAATATAGTAAACTTGAATTAGGTTTTCTGAGTGATGAAGATAAATCCGTGCAACTTAGAATCCATGAGTTGGTAAAGATGTTAAGGAACTTGAAGTAACCATAGAAAAAGGAAAAGATACAATATCAATACCTTTATGAATAGATATACATTATTAAGAAAACATTCTGCAAATGTCATTTCTGGAAACTACTGAATGAGATTTGAATGGCATTGTTTTAACTATATGATTTTTTTTCTACCTTCAAAACATATGTAGGAATTAAGAAGTTTTAAGGAATTGCCTTATCTTTCTTTTTTGTCATTTCAGGAAAATCTGAAGACCAGTCAGCCATTATTTTATTTTAAAAAATGTGGTTGGTTTTCACTACTTTTACAATTAAAATCAGATAGACTAATCATACACCCAGAAACTATATTCAACAAACATTAATTTAATGTCTATTCTATCTAGGTACTAGCCAGTATCTAGCTAGCACCTATCCCCAGTACTAGCAATAGTAGGCCATTAAAACTCTGTTATTGTCTGCCAGTGGCTCATAATCTAGTTTAGGATTCTTAAAAGAAAATAAGTAATCATCACAAAAGTAAGTAAGTGAGTGCAGCAACAGAATTGCACTTGATACAATGGTTGTAAAGAAGATAAAGGGACCAAGTTTACACAGGAGAAACAGAAAGTAACATATAAAGGAGGTTCCTGAGAAAATGAAATTAGAAACACTTAAAAGGTCGTATGGAAATGTCAAGACTGGTAACTTAGGGAAGGATGAAAGGCAGGTAGTTGTTATATTCTATTTTCTTCCAGTGTCAATCCCATAAATATCAACTATCAACTTCAGAATGCCTAAGGTGACGAGACACAAAAATTCAATACTAACTTCTAGAAAAAACAGAAAATATCTTTATATTCAGAAAGACAAATAGTAAATGATCTCATTTATATGTGGAACCTAAAAAAATCAAACCGATAGAGAGTACACTGCTGCTTACCAGGGGCTGAATGAGGGAGTGGGGATTGGCGACATATTGGTAAAAGGGTGCAAACTTTCACTTACAAGATGAAAAATTCTGGAGACAGCATGTAGGGCATGGTGACTAGAGTTAATAATAATGTATTGTATACTTGAAATTTGCTAAGAGAGTAGATCTCAAGTATTATCACCACAGGAAAAAAAAGGTAACTATGTAGTGAGGTGATTGATATGTTAATTAGCTTGATTGTTATCATTTCACAACATATGCATATCTCAAAACACCTTCAACATCAAAACACATTGTAGAACTTCAGTATAGACAATTTTGATTTGTCAAACAACCTCGATAAACTGGAAAACTTAAAATAAATCACAGATGGTAGGTATCTTCATAAGACGTGTTAAATATGATCCATTGTTAATAACTATACTTCACTTCTGGAATAGATGATAAGAAAATCTAACTAGAAAGATGTTACATTGATTGATAGATACATACATAGGAAAATGGATAGATAACTTACATTCAAGCTATCAGTTCAAAAGTTTTAAGCTGCCTCAACAAGATTCACAATGACCATATTTTATTAACAAAGAGAACTAATAAAAGGTTTGGCTTTAGCTTGAAAGTCCTTCTGCCATTGAGTAATTTTCTTATGCCATATACTTAGCTCTTGTTATGACCCAATTATATATAATTCTTTTAAAATAGGATCATTACAACTGTGCTTATGACAAGCTCAACAACCATTTAAAAATATTCACCAAAGATGTTCATGTGGCTAAGCAGGAACATAGAGTCTGCATCCAATTTTGATAAACACAGAAGAAATGTTAGAATAAAAATATTTTTCGAAAACGTATTTTGGTTTACCCTAGACTGAACCAAGATTGACATAAACAATGCATTTTTTCAGCTATATCAAGAAAAACAATTAGTTGATTTTTAAGACATTATGCTCAGAAATTGTATGATCTAATACAATACAGGGAATCATTCAAGAGAGAACAATAATTTCTTCGGGTTTTTAGCCTCATCAAATGTACCTCAGGAGATGGAAAGGTCTACAGTGAACAAATAGCCTCCCCCACATGGGTTTTGGAGACTTTCCATTACCTCAGCAATGAAAGAATCATTTTGAGAGTTTGAAAAATAAGCACTTGTTGATTTGATAACTTAAGGATTGTCCATTTCAGTACCTAGGCTAATTATATGATAGTATTACTAGGTCAATATGTTAAGGAAATAAGCTGAATGATAAAGAAAACTATTCAACAACTATAGCACATAGAACTTCAAGTAGAGTTAACCATTTCACAAATGTATCCAATTGGATATTAGAGGGCATCCCATGAAAATCACAGGATAAGTGATTCTGTTGACCACTAAAGATTAGTGAATGATGAATGAATGAATGATGCTTTTATCATTTATTTTATTTTAGAGACAGGATCCTCATACAAAACCAAGTGTCTAACCTATCTCTCAGCAATGTTAAGTTCTATCAATGCAAAACCATCGGCACTTGTAAAAGGTAAAAAGATTCAGGTTTTATCTGTATAGTACTTATCATTTTCAGATTCACTTCATTTCCATTTCCGATTTAATTTTGTAGTTGTTGTGATGAATGGTAGAGTTTAATGTTAACAGCTAAAGACGATGAGCTAAGACTGAAGACACCATAATGTTTGTGAAATCAACACATTTGACTTCCTTGGCTCATGAATGTGTATAAAAATTTTATAAAAGAAAAATAAATGTGTGTTATAACAGAGAGTAAAACTGAGCACTAGGGTAATTTTCTACATTATTAGGTTCAAATAAGTTTTTGCACAGAATTCGCAGCTCAGTAGTTTTCAAACATTTTGAGCAAAGCAGTTCTCCTTTCAATAAAATACAGTGTAAATAAAAATTGATAGTATAGTGAATATGCTTATGTTACATGATCAAGTTATAATGTTTTTATTTTCTAAATTAATGGAAATTTCAGTTAAAGATATAATATAGAACATATGAATTCATGTCCTTCCCTTCCACAGTACTAACTTCAATGATCAGAAAGTAAATTTTTTAAAGGCTTCAACCTGTAAACCTAAAAATGTAGGGGAAGAGAAGAGAAGAACAAATTTTGCAGTTAGAGTTAAGTAAAAAGACTGATGTAAATTTTTTTTGTAAATTTTTTTTTGTAAAAAAAAAAGTAATGATAGCTGATATTATCAGACCTGTGAAAGCACCATCAAAACTGGAGAAATCAAGACGAAAGTTTCAATCATAAAACCCCTCCAAAAATGCTAAGAAATTGGCAATCCCAGTTACCTATGTATATAAGAATTCGGTTGAGGATCAAAAGTGGTCTGATTACAGCTGTGTAAGAACTTACATATACTGGTTTTCTATGACATGCCTGCCACAACAATATAACAACAACTGGGTGGTTTAGACAACAAAAATTGATTGTCTCCCAGTTCTAAGGGCTAGAAACCTGAAATCGAGGTGCAGACATGGTTGGTTTCTCTGCAGGTTGTGAGGAAGAATCTTTCTCATGCCTCTCTTCCAGCTTCAGTGGTTTGCTGGCAATCTTAGGCACTCCTTGGCTTGCAGACATATCACCCTGATCTCTGCCTTCACTGTCCCGCGGTGTTCTCCCTGTGTGTTTTCTGTTTTTAAATTTCTTCTTTTTGTAAAGACACCAATAATATTGAATTAGGTGCTACTCCAATGACCTCATTTTAACCTGACTATCTTTGTAAAGATCCTCCAAACAGGATCACATTTTGAGATACCGGGGGTTATAACTTCAACATACAAATTTGGTGGGGACACAATTAAACCTATAGCATCGTGAAGTCTATGTTCCCTCCTCATCTTCATACAGATTACAAACTATCTCTTCTCACTTCAGCATCAAAAAGAAGATTTATACTTTGGATAAAATAATTATGAATGAACCTAATAAACTGTTCTGATTAGCTAAACTTTTGCCTCAGACTTATAGAAATAAAGACTTAACTTATATAAAAAGATTTTCATTTGAGGATGGGACATGAGTGTACAATAACTGAAAAATCTGAGTAAGACAAGTAAGTTGCGATGGTGACTTGTATTGCAACTTTTGAATAATTTTCAGTGGGAGATCACAAGAATTTTTACTATTAGCACCAAAAGTTAATATTTTGATTGATGTAAATTATTAAAATTTGGCATGGAACATACCTGTGTGTCAACTATGTGTAATTTCGGCTTTTAAGATAGTTACAAATAAATATCCAAAGTAAAATTCAAAGGTAACACTAAAATACCATATCAGTAAAAACAAAGGAATCCACAGGAAAAGATTTAAAAACTCCAAATCTATAAAAACTTAGAGCCATCTTTTATTTCAATTAATATTCTTCATTAATACCTAAGAAATTTTATTCCCCAATACCTTTTTTGTTTGTTTGTTTGTTTGTTTGTTTCACAGTCCTATTTGAGAATCTTATAAAAGCTATGGTCCCTCTCTCCAGGAAAATGCAAGTATACCTTTTATCCATAACTATTCAAATTTTCACAAACAGCCTTCACGAAATTGAGGTACAGACATAATTGAATTTCCTGAAGTTTGAAGTTTTTGAATAAAAGTAGAGCTGAATTGGAATCTACAGTCTGCCATTTAAAAGCAGTATGATGGCTTAATCTCTAGGTTTCAGTTTTGCATATGTATAAAATTGGAAAATTATGCCTATAAGTTTTTGCAATGATGAAATTTATGTAAAATGTTGGCAACATACAGTTGCTGTCTCTATATATTTAGGGGAGGGTGTTCTTTTAACCTTAACACTGCAATTAACTCACTACTTTTCTTAGGTTCTATATTTATAATTCATTCATGACATTTTTTTTGTCACCTTCAGCTTGAGACATTCTGTATTTTTGCTGATGCCTCATCCTAAACCTGACAGTAGGTCTAAATATCAAAATGATTAAAATAATATGTTCCTACCCCTTCATGTATGAGGTAATGAAGCTTTGCACCTAGAATGATTGTGTAAATGGAGATTTTCTGGAAAATATCAGAAAATTATTTTAGTCCCAAAGATCTCGAATAAGAATATATATCGTGTGTGGGAATTGGTATTCTTCCCTTTAGAAACATTGTTTCCCTATCTTTACTTTATGTTTGAATCACTTCTACTGTATCCTACCAGGAATTCATTCAACTTCTCTATTCTTTAAGATAGAAACTTCTCATCTCCAGAAGTAGACCATTCACATAAATACAAATCTAAGCAAATTCAGAGAGACTGAGAGATTTGGGGGGTTAAGCAGTGTGTCATATTGAGAAGCCTGGATGTTAGCAATTAAGATTAAAGCATTGATAACTATCCCAACAGTTATTTATGAAAATTAAATGAGATTGTGTAGATAAAGCAACTACCAAAGACAATGCCTTCACATATATGGTTTTCAAGTAAAGTTGCCTTTTATTAAATCCAAATCTCTATTCAAAGCAAAGGCAGTTTTCATGTCAACAGGAAATTCTATTAGAAATATATTTAATCTTTCCCTCAATATTTCATATTAGAGATCTCAAGTACATATTATTGGGTATCTCATACTCAATTATTTCTTCAACATTCTTCATATCATAGGTCACCTCATCTCTTATAACATAAATTACTTCTCCTAAATATATTTTTTCATCAATGTATTTCTTACCCTAATGTTTTAATTAACTAAAAAAAATTAGATAATTACCAACCAATACAAATTCTAGAGACTAAATTACTATTGGTACACCTTTGTATTAGTCTATTTTCACACTGCTGACAAAGACATACCTGAGAATGGGTAATTTATAAAGAAAAAGAGGTTTAATGGACTCACAGTTCTACGTGGCTGGGGAGGCCTCACAGTCATGGCAGGAGGCAACGGGCACATCTTACATGGCAGCAGCAAAAAAGAAAAAAATGAGAACCAAGCAAAAGGGTTTTCCCTTATAAAACCATCAGATATCATGAGATTTATTCACTATGACAAGAACAGTATGGAGGAAACCGCCCCCGTGGTTCAATTATCTCCCACCAGGTCCCTTCCACAACACATGGGAATTATGGGAGCTACAGTTCAAGATGAGATTTTGGTGGAGACACAGCTAAACCATATCAACCTTATTTGGAAAAATTTTGGCAGCAAAATCATACTTTTGATTTCCATTGAGTTTACTGTTACTTAAAAACAGGCCTTCTCTGAACCTCGCTGACAACTGATCAATCATATGCAGAAAAACTACATAATTCACATAAATATAACTTTTCAGAAACATTTAGGGAATTGTGTAATAGAGGTTTTCTTTTAGGAATAATATATTTGCACTTATTTGATCCTCTCTAATTCAGTCTTTCTTCAACAGCAACATGTTTTCCTAAGATAGCAAATAACGGTAATCGTTCTGTATCCATATAGTAGAATGGAGCTAACTTAATTTTGTAGGCAATATCAACAAGCAAGCGCAAAATGCTTTACATTAAAAGGCTATCAAAAAGCTTCAACACAGTTGTCGTCCTGAAAGAACTTGTTCAACACCTTCTGTTGTGAACTGAATTTTTGTGAACCCCCGAAATTCGTATGTTGAGCCCAAAGCCTCAGTATGTCTGTATTTGGAGACAAAGCCTCTAAATAATTAAGGTTAAATAGGGTCCCATTACCTTATGGGGCAGGCCCTGATCTGAAAGCGTTAATGTTCTTATAAGAAGAGACACCAGAGCACCAGAGATCCCCTGCTCTCTCCTTCTCTCTCTCTTTTTGTCTTTCTCTATGTATGCCCACACACATACCAAGGAAAAGCACGTGAGCACACCGTGAGAAGATGGCTATCTGTAAGCTAGGAAGAGAGCCCTCACAAGAAGCTAAATACATTTTCACCGTGATCACAGACTTCTAGCCTCCCTAACTGTGAGAAAATAAATTTGTCATTGAAGCTATTCAGCCTGTGATATTTTATTACAGCAGCCCAAGCAAACTAATGCGCCTTCAATACTAATTTATTTTTTATGCCAGAGCTTGAGAATATATGCCTGTGTACCAAATAACTTTTGAGAAAAACACATATAAATTTTGAGTCAACAGATTCTGATTTATATTACAAATCGATTGATATCTGTTACAATAAAAATAACTGGATAAAAATATAAATGTCCAAGGAATAAAACACATTACTGTGTTATATCAAAAAATTAAAGTGTAACCAAAATTTGAGCAATCTTTTGGAAACTGAGATAGAAGCTTTTCAACATATATGGATTTTTAAATTCCATTAAATGTACCTATTCAAAAGGGAACCCAACAAGCAAATTCAGACCCTTATGTCTTAATAGAAATAATGTAAGAATGAGATGAATGAGTTACTGGAGGTTTTGATTTTCTTTTTAACAACAAAAAGAAAATTCGTAAGAACATAAAAAATTTATTTATTTTTTTTTTTGAGACAGATCCCCGCTCTGTTGCCCAGGCTGGAGTGCAGTGGCACAACCTCAGTTCACAGCAACCTTCACCTCCCAGGTTCAAGTGATTCTTCTGCTTCAGTCTCCTAAGTAGCTGGGATCACAGGCGTGTGCCACCACGCCCAGCTAATTTCTGTATTTTTAGTAGAGAGGGAGTTTTGCCATGTTGGCCAGGCTGGTCTAGAACTCCTGGCCTCATGTGACCCGCCAGCCTCAGCCTCCAAAAGTGCTGGTATTACAGGAGTGAGCCACCATGCCCATCCAATTTCTTAAATTTTTGAATTTGCTACTGTTCTATTTGAATCAAAAAGAAATTGTACATATTTGACATGCTATATGTTTCTTACCCCAATTTCTTTTAAATGAAAGCAAGTGGATCAATGTCCACGTTTTCAAATTGCATTAACAGTTGCAATTTGCAACTGCAAATTGCATTAACAGTGATACAATTGATTGAATTGTATCACCCCCTCCCCAACCCCAAAAAAGATATGTTGAAGTCCTAAACTTTAGTACCTCAAAATGTGGTTCTTGGAAATAAGGTCTTTATGGAGCCAATGAAGTTAAAATAACGTTAGGTAGGCCCTAGTCCAATGTAACTGCTGTACTTGTAAGAAAGATAAGTTTAGACAGAGACAGACATACACAGAGGAAAGACAATGAGAAGACACACAGGAAGATGCCATTTGAAAACAGAGGAACATGCTAATGCAGCTGTAAGCCAAGGAATGCTAAGGGTTGCCTGCAACCACCAGAAGCAAGGAAAAGGCAAGAAGGAGTCTACTTAGAGTCTCAGAGGGTATATGACTCTACCCTACAGATTTCAAACTTGTATTTTCCAGATCTGGGAGATAATTCACATCCATTATCTTCAGCCACTTAGTGTGTGTACTTTGTTACTTCAGCCCCAGGGAACTAATAAACTTATATTATAAAATAACATTTGCCAGTGTATAAATTTATAGCATACCTTCCAGCTCTCAAATTAAATCAAATTCTATCAATAACAAGAACATAAATTAATCAATGGAAAAATGCATCGATAATTAATAAAAATGTGTGGCATAAAGTAAATAGATTACCTAAAATTATTTTTTGTATTAAGAGAGTATTAATAAATACAGCTCATCTGAAAGCATTTTTAATAAAAACATTTCATACTTTAATAACACATATTTATGTGTCATTGAACCCATCCACTTTATTTTGGAAGTTAATATCATTTGATATCAAATTAGAAGCTGACTGAAAATTAAACAGTTCTCTTTCTAAGATAAGCCACAGTAACACGCTTAAATAGGATTTGTGTTGCTACGGTGTGGATAATTCATAACAAAATTTTTTGAACTAAACATTCTTAATGTATGCTATGTTAAAAGGGTCTACGGATCATTTACAAAAGAATAGAAAGTCTCCTTTCTGAGAGTTCTTTGATCTAGATAATATCAGATTCCCATGTTTTATGTAGAAAATTGTTTGTATGCATATAATACTTCCCTACTAATGTAAACTCTTCAAAATAACCCCAAGGCTATGATGAAAGCTACATAGCTCAAGTTTTCAGAGATATTGGCACTTCTTAATCTTTCATTTTAAAATTGAACCATTTCAACCTTAGAAATTGTCATTCTCACTTATATTTATGAGCAATCAATGGTACCTGAGCATTATAACAAAGTTTCATTTCAACCATAGCAAGAACTACAAAAGAAAGTGGGAGAGACGTTATAGACTATGTCTTATCCACTCCAGCTTGTCAGGTATAAATAAACTCCTGTAAACATGAGCACTATGACAAGAAGAGAAGAATGGTATTAAGTTTCCTTGTTCATTTTTCACTGAAATCATTTTAGTACTGAAGCTCAATTTTGTACCTAACGGTTCTTTATTTCAACATAACATCCACTTGCATTAACACAAAGATATACTATGTGTTTTTATGCTTTTTCACGTTTCCATAGTAGCAAAAAGACAAATCTTTACATAATAAAGAAAAATGGTGACAATAATTAGCAGTCACCTAGGCTTTATTATGTGCCAGGCACTATTCTAAGCTCCTTACATGTATTAAATCAATTAATCCTCATAATAACCCTGAGAGCATATAAAATACAAAGCTGAGAACCAGCCATACGATCTAACATTGGTGTGCTTCCTTATCTAAGCATATTTCATATTCATTCATGTGCTGACAGAGCAATTCAGAGAAAAGCACAGACACACAGAAAATATATAATTCCTTTATCGGTAAGGAAATCTGCAGCTGGAGATATTGTCTACCATTGCCAAAGAAACACTGCATCAGTGTAGAAATGAAGATTGTAGAAATATCCCAATATACTGAGATGCACTGTGTTGCTTTCTACGTAGACACTGATGATGAAAGAGCATGTGTTGGAAGTCTGGATACCTGAATTTCGACCTTGATGCTACATCTCTCTAGCTATGTATAAGCATAAAGGAAACATCACAACACTTTGGCTAGACCTTGATTTCCCTACTTTATAAATAAGGATGAAGGCTGAAATTTATTTGATTTCTAAATGCAATAAATTTACCCATTTGATACTTAATGTGTACAAACTGTGATAGATGCTTGGGGTACACAGCTGAATGAAATATTTTCATGGTGATCATATTCTTATTTTAAACAATTTTAAGTATAATTGATACACCCCTAATGGCACATATTTAATATATACAAAAATTTGATAAGTTTGAGCAAATGCATTGAAAGAGTTTAGAAAACACCACCCTAAAAAATGTCACTCTCGTATATTGATTCTTTTGAGTTAAAGGCACTTAAAAAACAGCAGATGTAAGGAGGACACTGTCATCTCCCTTTTTTTTTTTCTTAAAAACAAGAGATGAGGCCGGGCGCAGTGGCTCAGGCCTGTAATCCCAGCACTTTGGGAGGCCGAGGCGTGCAGATCACGAGGTCAAGAGATTGAGACCATCCTGGCTAACATGGTGAAACCCAGTCTCTACTAAAACTACACACACAAAAAATTTAGCCGGGTGTGGTGGCGGGCGCCTGTAGTCCCAGCTACTTGGGAGGCTGAGGCAGGAGAACGGCATGAACCCGGGAGGTGGAGCTTGCAGTGAGCTGAGATCGCGCCACAGCGCTCCAGCCTGGGCGACACAGCTAGACTCCATCTCAAAAAAAAAAAAAAAAAAAAAAAAAAAAAAGAGATGACATTCCCATGTAAGAGCTGCCCTCCCTATGCGATCAAGAGGAAAAAAAAAAAAAAAAAAGGGAAACATCGTCAAGGACAGGAAAATGAGACAGAGAATTCTGTACAAATAGACTTTGTTAAAATAATTTTTATCTTCCTCTAGCCTTCTCATATATTTTAGCTGCTTTTCAACTGTTGTCTATTTTTTCAATCTGTATTAGTCCGTTTCCACACTGCTCAGGAAGACATAGCCAGGATTAGGCAACTTACAAAAGAAAGAAGTTCAATGGACTTACAGCTCCACGTGGCTGGGGAGGCCTCACAATCATGGCGGAAGGTGAGAGGCACATCTCACATGGCAGCAGACAAGAAAAGAGAGCTTGCGCAGGGGAACTCCTCTTTTTAAAACCATCAGATCTCTTGAGACTAATCTACCACCATGAAAACAGCACAGGAAAGACCTGCCCCCAAAATTCAATCATCTCCCATGGAGTCCCTCCTACAACACACGGGAACTCAAGATGAGATTTGTGTGGGGATACAGCCAAAGCATATCACAATTCAATATAAAAGAATGTAGGGTTTGCCTGTTCTTTTGTTCTTCATTTCCTTATGAGGGCTCCTGTGTCACATAAAACTTTTATTAAACAAATATGTATTTTTTTTCTCCTGTTAATCTGCCATAAGGCAAATTAATCTGTAGGCCCATTCAGAGACCCTAAATGGGTAGAAGCAAAGTTTTGCTTTTCTCACAGGGTACACCCATGAAACCATCACCATGGTCAAGCTATTAGACACATCTATCACCTCCATGTTTCCTTGTGTCCCTTGGTTTTTGTTTGTTTATTTATTTATGGTAAGAATACTTAACATGAAATCTACTGTCTTAACCAAATTTTAAGTGGATTATTCAATATTGTTTACTATAGGCAATACATTGTACAGCAGATCTTTAAAATTTACTTATCATTCATAACTGAAAGTTTAGACCTGTTGAGCTACAGCTCCCCATTTCCCCTCTTCTCAGACCCTGTCAACCACCATACTACTTTCTGCTTCTATGAGTTTGACTGTTTTAAATACTTTATATAAATGAAATCATGTAGTATTTGTCATTCTGTAACCAGCCCAATCAAGAGAATAAAAAGGCAACCTTTGTAATGGGAAAAATATTTGAAAACCATATGTCTGATAAAAGGTTAGTACCTAAACTATGCAGGAAAATCCTATGACTTAATAGCAAAAACACAAAAAACATGATTTTTAAAAGGCAAAGAACTTGAAGACACATTTCTCCAAAGAAGACACACAAAAGTCTGATAGATAATGAAAAGATCTTCAACATCACTAATCATCAGGGAAATACAAATCAAAATCACAATGAGAGGTCATTTCACACCTGTAAAATTTTGTATTTTTTTAAAAGAAAAGATGTGTTGGCAAGAATGTGGAGAAATTGAAATCTTTGTAAACTGTTGATATGAATGTAAAATGGTGCAACTATTATAGAAAACAGTATGGAGGATCCCCCCAAATTAAAAATAGATCTACCATTTGATTCAGCTATTCCACCTTTGAGTATATATGCAAAAGAATTAAAATCAGGATCTCAAAGAGATACCAGCACATCCATGTTCATTGCAGCATTATTCCCAATAGCCAATATATGAAAGCAACCTAAATGTTTATTGGTAGATGAATGAATAAAGAAAATGTACTAGACACATTAATGAAGCACTATTCTCTACTTTAAAAAAGGAAATCCTACCACATACAAAATCATGGATGAACCCTGAGGACATTATACTAAGCAAAATAAGCCAGTCACACATGGTATTCATATTCTACTTTTCAACTCAGTATTGTAAGTGCTATGATAGAGTGAGGCCAGGTTACTATGAGAAGCAAAAGGGGAACATTTAATGCAGACTAGGTAATTATAACAGTCTTTCTGAAGGGGATGACAATAATTTGAGTCTTCAAATTACTTAGGGCTTAAGTATGTTATACAAAGAAAAATATTTCAGGAAGAAAATCATTACATTATAAGGTAGAGAGAAATGAAAGAGGTGGACTTATGTGTTGAAGAGCCCATATAATCTAGCATAGTTGACATACAGGAAATAACCTGGAAATAAAGAAAACAGAAGCTGAGAAAGCTAGCAGGAGAGAGGTCATAAACAGCATATGTTGTGCCAAATAATTTTGCACATAGATTAGTATTTCCCAACATGTATTCTCTAGAAGTAGACTGGGGCTTATATACAATATATTACATTTTTATAGGGAAAATACAAATTAGTATTTTAATGGCTTAAACATTATGAAGTAATTGAACTTATTAAATGTTAACATATTTCCCAAATTTGTTTCCAAACTTATTTGATCCTGAAATTTTTTCATCAATTTTTATTGCAAATTACTATGCAGACAAAAAAATTTACAGATTAAAAATGTATACTTTGATGAACTGTGCAGGCCAAAAAAGTGTGTGTGTGAGAGAGACAGAGAGAGAGAGAGAGAACGAACACCACCCTAGAAGCTCCCTTTTTGTTTCTTCATAATTAATATCAAGCCTTACTCCAAAAAGATTACTCCTATTCTATTTCAATTGCCATATAACTTTTTTCTTTTTAGAAAATGTATGTAAATATAATTTTACAATCAACTTATATGTGGCTTGTTTCCTTTTACTCAAAATATATTTCATTCATGCTGCTGTGGGTAGAGATAGTTAATTCATTTTCATTACTGGAGAGTATTCATTGTATGAATCTACTACAATTGAGACATTCCAGTCTGGCTGCTAGTTTGGAGATATTATAAATAATTCTACAATTATTATTTTTGCAAAGGTGTTCTGTTGCATGTATGTACTCAGTTCTGTTGGGTATAAACATTGGAGTCAAAGTGCTGCATTAAGTAACATAAAATACCCAGCATTGGTAAATACTACCAATTATTTTTTCTCAAGTAGTTTTCCAATTTGTACTCCCACCAGGAACATGTTAGAGTTGATATTGCTGCACATATCTGCCAACAAATGATATTGTTTGTGTTTGTTTTTGTTTTGTTTTGTTTTGAGACAGAGTCTCGCTCTGTTGCCCAGGCTGGAGTGCAGTGGTGTGATCTGGGCTCACTACAACCTCCATCTCCCAGATTCAAACAATTCTCCTGCCTCAGCCTCCTAAGTAGCTGGGATTACAGCAGCCCACCACCATGTCCAGCTGATTTTTGTTTTCATTTTTGTTTTTTAAGTGGAGACGGGGGTTTCACCATGTCGCCCAGGCTGGTCTCGAACTCCTGACCTCAGGTGATCTGCCGCCTTGGCTTCCCAAACTGCTTGGATTACAGTCGTAAGCCACTGCACCTGGCCTTGTGTTTTTTATTTAAACCATTCATGTGTCTTGTTTATGGTATCTCAAAGTGTTTAATTTGTATTTTTCCTAACTAATAATGAGGTTAAGCATCATGTCATATAATTTGGCTATTTGGCTATTTTCTTTTGGAAAATGCATTTTCATATTTTTTATCCATGTTATTATTGAGTTGATGATTTTTGGTTGGTTGGTTGATTGACTGTTTCTTTTTCCTCCCTTGTTATTGATTTGTAGGCGTTGTTTAAGTATTATGAAGACTAGCACTATGTCAGTTACATGAATTGTAAGTATTATTGTCATATATGTTGCTTAGCATTACATTCTCTTAACGTTGTTATTTCATAACTAGAAATCTCTGTGTTACTAGAAGGTGAGGTAAGTGTCAAGATGTGTGGGTTTTAGTTTTTATTTTTAATTTTCTTTTTTTGAAACAGGATCTCACTCTGTCGCCCAGGCTAGAGTGCCATGGTACCATCCTAGCTCATTCCAGATTCTACCTGGGATCAACCAATTCTCCTGCCTCAGTCTCCTGAGTAGCTGGGATTAAAGGCACACACCACCATGCCCAGCTAAAGGATATGTCTTTAATACATATATCCAATTAATTTAGCATCATTTGAATAAAATGATTATTTCCTTTCTTCTGTGCAGTACAATTTTGCTGTAAAACAACTGTACATGTATGTGGACTTTGTTTCTAGATGACCCCTTCTCCTCTATTATTATCTTTGTCTCTGTGCCAACACCACCATACTGTTTTAATAACTAAACACCAAGTATATGAAATTTGCATTTATGTAAAAATTTAATAAAACTTAGAGTAAATGATTTCAAAATTAGTAAAAAAAATTAGGGACAAATTTATTTGATTTCCTGAAAGAAAATGCAAAATTACATTTTAGAGAATTATTTGAATATAAATAACTAAGTCAAAAAAACAAAAAATTATTTCATCTTCTAATGTACCAGAGCATCAAAGTTTTGTCTCTAATGTAAATCTAAGTTACACAAAACAATGTGTTTTCTATGTGAATGCCTCAGTGAGGTGCCATTTTGAGATAAGATCTTGGGCACAAGTTCTCTAAAATAATTTTTGATATCCATAAAAAAAAGTCTTTCCACTACTTTTTCAAGATCAGCTTAGCTATGTGTGGTCCCCTGTATTACACATACTGCCTACACAAAGTTTTGCTGGCATCTGATTAAGATGACATTTAATATAGAGAACATTTTGATAAATGTTGACATATTTACAAGATCACATCCTCAAATTCATGAAAGCATCTCTCTTCTTTTTATTCTGCTAACATTTTGTGAATTTTTTTGTTGAAGTTTTGTGCATCTTTTTTCAGATTTATAATATTTATTTGATGTATTCAGTATCATTTTAAGTTACAAAATTGTATTTATTTACTCTTTTGTTTTTATTATTTTTATTTCAGTAGGTTTTTAGGAAACAGGTGGCATTTGTTTATATGGAAATAAGTTACATAATTCAAATATATTTTTTCTGCCTTTTGTTTTTGGTATATGGAGACCTAATTGCTTTTGTATATTGACCTTTTAGCCAGTGATTTTGCAAAATGAATTAACTAATTCTCATAATGCATGTGCTGGTTTTTTTGGAGGTTATATATCAGAATCATATAATCTGTGAATGAGAAGATGTTTTAATCTTCATACACTTTTCTATTGCCTTATATCACTATATAAGTCTTTAATAAGATGTCTAATAGAAGTGATGATAGGGATTATTGTAATTTTTATTCTCAAAGCAAAGTTTCAAAATATCGCAATTCAATGTTTGCAACAGAACTATTTTAGATATTTTTATCAAATTAAGAAATTTCTTTCCTATACCTAGTTGGCTAAGAGTTATTATCACGACTGGATATTGAAATTTATTAAATGTTTATATTGAATTTTATTGTGAGAATCACATTATTTTTGTTAGTGTTGTGGCTTATATGCATTGATTAAGACAGCCTCCAGTTACAAAAGTAAATTAAACTTGGTTGTTGTATATATATTTAATATTACCAGTTTTTTTGGTTTATATTTAGGGGGCATTTTTCTCCTCTTGTCATTTTTTAATAGCTATAAAAATGTTTTTGTCCATGTTTTCTTCTAAAACTTTTATAGTTTCACATCTTACATTTAATGTCATAGTTACAGTACTTAGAGTTACAGAGTTGGAGTCATCAAGACAGTGGTCTATTGACATAGGACTAGACAAATAAATCAATGGAACAGTAGGGAGTGCAGAAATAGACCCACATGTATATGGTCAATTGAGTTTCAACAAAAGTATAAGAGCAATTCACTGGGAAAATAATAGTATGTTTCAACAAATATTCCAGAAATATTGGCAGTTCATGTGCAAAATCTAACTAAATAAAAATTAAAAACTAACAACTGAAAAAAGAGAGAAGATACAAATTACAAATATTAGAAATCAGAGGATATTGCTATATACCCTTTAGATATCAAAAGGATAATAAGGAACTATTAAAAACAACTCTACACACATAAATTTAACAAATTAGCTTAAATTGATTACTTCCTCCAAAACACAACTACCATAACTAACCAAATATGAAACAGATGATTTGAATAGCTTTATAATAATCAAGAAAATTAAAATCATAATTAAATGCTGCCAAAAATGAATCTCTGGGTCCAGATGATTTTAGCAGATAATTCTACTAAAAGTGTATATAATTAACACCAATGCAAATCAAACTCTTCCAGAAAATAGGAGACACACTTCTCAATTCATTTTATAAAGGCAATATTATTGTAATACCAAAACGAGATGAATGTATTTTTTTAAATTACAAATAGCCTTCATAAATATAGACAAAAATATTTCACAAAATATAAGCTAATCCAGCAATATATAAAAATAATTATACATCACATCTATGTAGAGTTATTACATAGATACTAGGCTGTCTTAGTCTGTTCAGACTGCTATAACAAAATACCATTGATTGGCTAGCTTGTCAACAACAGAAACTTATATCTTATAGTTCTAGGGACTGGGAAGTCAAGATCATGATAGAATCGTTGTTCTGTTGGGGCTTGTTTCCTGGTTCATAGATGGTGCCTCTCACCGTGTTCTCAGATAGTGGAAAAAGCAAGGCATCTCTCTGTGGCCTCTTTTATAAAGACACTAACACCATGCATAAGAACTCCACCCTCATGACCCAAATGTCTCCACCTCCCAATCATCATTGTCTTGGGAGTTAGGATTTCAATGTGTAAATTTCAGGATGACACAAATATTCTGACCATAGCAAAGAGTTGTTTAATACTTGAAAATCAATAAATGTAATCCACCACATCAAGAAGCTACAAAGAAAAACAAAATGTGACCGTATCAATTGATGCAGATTAAGAGTTTGACAAAATCCAACACTGGTTTTTTATTAAAACTCTCAGCAAGTTAAAAATACACAGGAATTACTTTAACTTAGTAAAGATAACCTACCAAAATTCTGAAGCTAACATCACACTTAATAGTGAAAGACAGACTTTCTGCTTTCATTCATCTTATTTAATATACTTTCAGGGCTGTCCAATCTTTTGGCTTCCTTGGGCCACATTGGATGAAGAATTGTCTTGGGCCACACATAAAATACACTAACACTAACAATAGCAGATGAGCTAAAAAAAAAAAAAAATCACACACAATATGTTATAATGTTTTAAGGAAGTTTACTAATTTGTGTTGGGCCACATTCAAAGCTGTCCTGGACCTCATGTGTCCCACAGACCAAGGGTTGGACAAGTTTGCTTTTTATAGTACTAGGAGTCTAGTGAGTTCGGAAACGCAAAAAAAGCAAATAGAAGCATACAGACAAATAGAAAGGAAGAAATAAAACTCTTTCTATTTGCAATGACATGATAGGCCATGTAGAAAAAAACTAAAGAATTTACAAAAACAAAAGTTTGTGAGTTTAACAAGGTAATATAAGTTCAACATATAAAAATCAATTATATTTCTATATGCTATCCATGAACATACCATATGGAAATTAAATATATAATACCATTTACAATTGTCCAAAATGTAACAAAACATATGTAAGACTTGTATGCTGAAAGCCACAGAATATTGATGGAATAAATCCAAAAAGATGTAAATAAATGGAGAGACATAAAATATTCAGAAATTGGAAAAACTGATGTAGTAAATATGTCAATATTCCCCAAATTAATATATAGATTTAACCTAATTCTTATCATATTCATAAGTTTGTTTGTTTTTTAAGATGGAGTCTCGCTCTGTCACCCATAGGCTGGAGTGCAGTGGTGCCATCTCAGCTCACTGCAAGCTTCATCTCTTGGGTTCACGCCATTCTCTTGCCTCAGCCTCCTGAGTAGCTGGGACTACAGGTGCCCACCACCACGCCCGGCTAATTTTTTTTTTTTTGTATTTTTAGTAGAGACGGGGTTTCACTATGTTAGCCAGGATGATCTTGATCTCCTGACCTTGTGATCTGCCTGCCTCGGCCTCCCAAAATGCTGGGATTACAGGCATGAGCCACCATGCCCAGCCAGTTTTTTCTTTATAGATATAGACAAGATTATTCTAAAGCTTATATAAAGAAAAAAGGAACTCAAATAGCAAAAAAATTTTGAAAAATATGAATATATTGAGAGAAATCAGTTTTCTAAATTCAATATTTATTCTGTAACTACAGTAATCAAGACTATGCAGTACACAAATAAATCCAACTAAATTCTAATAAAGATGAAATACAATTCAATGGAAGAAATATACCCTTTTAACAAATGGTGCTAGAGAAATTTGGATAACCATAGACCAAAACCAAAACAAAAAAACACACAAGATTCTCAGTTAAACTTTGTCTTAATCCATTCTTAGTCCATTTTGTATTGCTGTAAAAGAATAACTGAAACAGGGTAATTTATCAATAAAAGAGGATTAATTCACTCAGGGTTCTGCAGGCTGAGAAATATGAGGGCATGGCCCTGGTTTCTGACCAGGGCTTTCCATGCAGTGTCACAAACATGGTGGAGAAGATCAAGGGGAAACCAGACACATGCGATAAGGGGAAAACTTGTGGGGTGTCCTGGTTTTGTAACAACTCGCTCTCACAGAAACTAATCCATTCTAGCAAGAATCAGTCTAGTCTTGCAAGAGCAAGAACGCAATTCCCCAAGAACACCACCAAGCCAGTCATGAGAGATCTTCTAACCTTATAACCAAAATACCTCCCACTAGGTCCTAATCTCAACCCCAACACATTGGCAATCAAATTTCAGCATGAATTTTAGTGGGGACAAACAAACTACATCCAAGTCATAGCAAACTTCACACTTTTCACAAAAATTGATTCAACATAGAAAATATATTCAAATATAAAACCTAAAAGTATGATCTTTTTTTGAATAAACAATCGTGTTAAAACTTCCATGCCTGGAAAGAGTTCTTAGACATAACATTACAAGCATAATCTATAAAAGGAAAAATGATATGTTAGACCTCATCAAAATAAAAACTTTTATTCTGTGAAACACCATCTGAATAGGATAAATAGAAAGCTACAGAGTGGAAGATCATGTTTGTTAAACCACATATATAGCAAAGAACCTGTATCTAGAACTTATAAAGAACTCCCAAAACTTAACAGTAAAAATATAAATAATACAATTAGAAAAGGAAAAAATGAATAAAGGGGTATATCGCTGAAGATGATATAAAAATGGCAAATAATCTCATGAAAAGGCATTCAACATCTTCAGCCAAAAGAGAAACAAAATTAAAATCACAATGAAATCTCACACACATTTATCAGAATGGTTGAAATTAAGAATAGTGATGACATCAGATGCTACTGGTGACAATGTGAAGAAACTGGATTGCCAAAGCACTGCCGGTGGAAATGTTAAAATAAAAAAAAATGGTACAGCCACTCTAAAAATAGTTCAGCAGTTTGGTATAAAACTAAACATGCAATTACCATATGTCCAAGCAATTGCACTCTTGGATATTTATCCCAGAGAAATAAAAATGTAGTTCACACAAAAACCTATGCATGAATATTCATTGCTGCTTTATTTGTAATAGCTAAAAACTACTGAAACAAGTTCAGATAAATGGTTACACCAAAATGTAATATGCCATGGATGGAATATTAGTCAGCAATAAAAAGCAATAAGCTTTTTAATTGCTTAATATAAATACACAACAATTTTAATTGTTAATATAAATACACAACAATTTGGATGGATCTCACAGGTCTTATGCTGAGTGAAAAAAAAAGCCTATATCAAAGGTAACATTTATGATTTCATGTATATAACATTCTTGAAATTACAAAAGCATATAGATAGGGAATGCATATTTTAGTGATTGTCAGAGGTTAGTGACTGGGAGGTGGGGGTGGCAAGAGAGGGCTCAGTGTGGTTGTAAAAAAACAGCAGAAGGTCACTTTGTGGTAATGGAATTGTTTGGTATCTTCACTGTGGCGGTGAATACATGAGTCTATACATGTGATAAAACTGTGTGGAACTAATGCATTTATATATACATACACAAGTATAAGGAAAACTGGAAAATCTGAACACGATCTGTGGATATGCATGTACTATTACATATAATAATTGTGATATTGTAAAACATTACCTTTGAAAGAAACTGGGTAAAAGGTACTCAGGATCTCTATTATTTCTTACGTCTGCATGTGTATCTACAATAATTTCAATAAACATTTTAATATTAAAAATAGTACACATGCCCTTAAAATAAGTATAAATACGGTATATATCAATTAAAGTATCTACAGTCAGCACAGTAAAAAAAAGAATGGTTTTCACGCTTACAGACATGGTTTTGAATCTTCGCACTCCTATTTATTTGATATGCATCCTTGAACATGTTCTTTAAACTATGCTGAAGCTCACTTTTCATATTTAAGTTAAATGTATAATAACACCTAAAATGTTTTACTGTAAAATTCAGAGTTACTAGTTAAAAGTAACATACTTCTGATACCTTAGTACGTACTCCCAATATTTTAGACATTAACAATTTTTAAAATTTGTAACAACATATTTTGGTTAATTGTTCAACATTTTAATTGATAAATACTTTTGAAATAACATTTTATGCCTAGTATAGCCTACAATAAAAAATAATAATTTATTTTAAATAAATGAAATAATTAAAGAATTATTTTAATTTTAAATGAAAATAAGTTCCAACAGCATAATGTATATTTAACCTTAAATTCTTACCACTCAACAATTGAAATTCTGATATCCTAAATATTCTACTTCACTAAAATAATAAATACCAGAAATTAGATTGTAATTAGTAAAAATTAAAAAGGGCAGAAACATAACTGAGAAAATATAACTAACCTTTTTAGAAATTGGGTTTTTCTTTTTTTTACTTAGCCGCTAATTTATTCAGTTAGTGTATCATTTTTTTGTGTGTGCTAAGTAATTAGCAGGTCACATCAGAAGATAGAAAAAAAAGTTTAACAGAGATATCTACTTCTTTTTAATACCTTTGGGATCATTACCTCTGCTATGACTTCAATGTAACAATTTAGAGAATCTTTATTTATACTAAAATACATGAAAGATATATGCTAATTTTAAAGCTTAAAAATAGAACAGAAATTAAAGAAGCCTTTTCCTCATGGCTGAAAGTGCATAAAATTAATTTGAGTCCTATGAATTTACTCTAGTAATAGTTCAATTTGTGTGACAAATGCTTCTAAGTAATTTATACTAAAACTCTATTCTTATCTACAAATAACAAATTCCACTTACCAAATCTAACATCTTTATTAGCAAAGTATACATGTTGCCCCTTATTTGCACATAAGTATACTTGGTGATGTGGGCCTGAAGACATTTAAGAAAAATATCAAGTACTCAAACGAACTATGGTAATAAGTATCACATAAATTGAATGGAAATGAACTAGATAGTGGCAGATCTTGTAGATTAAAATACATTTAAGGAACATTTAAATTTAAAAAGTAAAAGGTAACAGCTAAAATACCAAATTGAGTAGTACTCACTATGCATAAAAAACCCATAAAAAGTACATGTTAGTGCTTTTGATTAAATGTACAAATACAAGTTCTATTATTCTTGAATCCACTACAATAGATTATCAAAGGCACATTCTGAGTGTGAGGACCTCACACAAATGCTGTTGGTGACTTTCCTTTAATGCCAAGAGCCTGTCCTGGAAATCTTCATCCTTAACAAGACACCATGCGCAAAATTTATAATCTGACAGCTCTCCCCTCTTACAATTTATTACTGACATCTTCTCATCCTGTTCTACACAAAACCACTGATGGTTCAAAAAATACCTATAAACTCAGAAGAGAAATTGTCATGAGCCTTAGTTCATAAACTTTAAAGTAGTTTTTATGGCATTCATTCTCTGAACCTGGGATAACCTCACTATGTGTCTTGCCCATAATGTGCTGATCTCATTTTTCCTTATTCACAACCAAGCACACAAAAATAATTTAGTTATTTTTAGTGATTAGATTTAAAGACATGCCAGAATTAAAAAATATATAATTTATTTATTTTGCAAGAGACATCCAGGGCTCCATTCTACCATTGTAGACTCCTGTGTCATTCTCTCATCCCATGGAGCCAGAATTCTAGGCACATTTGGCTTCTCAACATTTGCTAAATATTCTGTATATTTTTATGTTTCTACATCTTTAAATGTACATATCTTGTTTTCTAAAACGCCGTTCTTCAGTCTCAATTTTCTGTCAGGCAAATGTCTCTTTAAACAAAGTCAATACCAATATTATTTCCATTCCACCGCTTCCATCTCTGACCTCATTTCCTTCCACTGACCCAACCAAATGTGTCACATTTATATTTTATTCCATGGCACTTTATATTCTCTTGTTGTTGAGGTGATGCTAGCACACTGAGAACCCTGGATCCAGAGTCAGACGCCCTGAGTTTGAGTCATGACTCTGTCATTGATGAGCTGTGCAACCTTGCGCATATTCCTCAATCTTTACAGGTTTCAGTTTCCTCCTTGTTGAAATGGGCATAAGAGTAATTATGATTGTTGTAAGCATTAAATAAGATAATGCATGTGGAAAACTTAGAAGTGTGCTTAGCACATGCTCAATCATTTTACCTATTATTTACCAAGTTATTTGAAAATATACTTGGCCCGCCCAGGCGCCGTGGCTCACGCCTGTAATCCCAGCACTTTGGGAGGCTGAGGTGGGCGGATCACCTGAGGTCGGGTGTTCAAGACCAGCCTGAGCAACATGGAGAAACCCAGTGTCTACTAAAAATTCAAAAATTAGCTGGGCATGGTGGCACATGCCTGTAATCCCAGCTACTCAGGAGGCTGAGGCAGGAGAATCATCGCTTGAACCCAGGATGTGGAGGTTGCCATGAGCCAAGATCACGCCACTGCACTCCAGCCTGGGCAACAAGAGAAACTCTGTCTCAGAAAAAGAGAAAAGAAAAGAAAATATACTTGACTAATAACTAAGAATAAAATATTCTTTTCTAATAACTTCTAGAAAGAAGGGATTTTTAAAATCATCTTTCTGTCATCAATGATTATTGCCTAGACAACAACAGTAAAACCTCAACAAAGGGTGATTTTAATTGCTCAACTGCTCTATGTATAAGAAAAGCAGAAGCTCCTCTTGATATTTTAAGTATAGGTCAATTAATTATAGTGAACAGGATCTTCATAAATTCAGTGGAACAGCCAAAGGAAGCTGAAGTTGGGGAAGACATCTCAATTTTCAGATCCACAATTACAGATCTGACGCATATGGTTCGGAACTTAATTCTGCCAAGAACAAACCCTTTTAGGAATACATCCCTAATGGTGATGGTTGCCTTACAGGATCAAGGTGGGAGGCTCTCAGGGGTATGAATGCCTATGGAAGCATGCATGTCTACCTGTCTCTGTTCTATGTTCCAAAACATATTTGAGTACAAGGCTGGGGAAACCATGGAAGGATTTTGGTGAATGCTGATTGGCTATTGGTTTAGTCAATTTCAGCTGCTAGAGACTGGGTAATTAAAACCACAGACATTTATTTCTCACAGTTCTGGAGACTGGAAAGTTCAAGATCAAGGCACCAGGAAACTCAGTGCCTGGTTGAGGGCCTGCTTTCTTGTTCATAGATGGGATCATTTTTGTTGTTGTTGTTGTTTTGTTTGTTTGTTTTTTGTTTTTTTGTTTTTTGGGTTTTTTTTGTTTTTTTGTTTTGTTTTGTTTTTTGCTGTATTCTTACAAGGCAGAAGTGGTGAGGGAGCTCTGAAGTCTCTTTCACAAGGGCACTAATCCCATTCATGAGGGCTCCACTTTCATGACCTAATCACCTCCCCAAATCCTCAACTCCTAATAGCATCTTATTGGGGGTTAGTATTTCAATACAGGTGGTCCTCGACTTAAAATGGTTAGACTTATAATTTTTCAACTTTATAATGGCATGAAAGTGAAACATATTCTGTTTTTCACTTTCAGTACAATATGCAATAAATTACATGAGATACTCAATACTTTATTATAAAATAAATTTTGCATTAGATGATTTTTCCCAACTGTAGGCTAATGTAAGTGTCCTGAGCATATTTAAGTTAAGCCAGCCTAAGCTATGATGTTCAATAGGATAGGCATAGTAAATGCGTTTTGACTTACCATATTTTCAACTTATGATGGGTTTATCCAGACACAACTCCATCATAAGTCAAAGGAACATCTGTATATGAATTCTGAGGGGGCACAAACATTCAATCAATGATGTGTGTGTGTGTGTATCTGTTAGTATGAATTATAAGAGTTTGCCTGTTCAGTGCCTCAGAAATGGTTGAATTTCAATAATCTCATATAATTTGACTAGATAAATAGACACAGTTTAATATTTTATAATTTTTGAGTAGGATAATAACCGCTAGGCCCTTACTCTTCTGTTGCCACCACAATGTTTACAATTATGATTAGTCAAATTCAAACCAGCCCATGAGCATTTCTAAATTCTGTGAGGATCCAACTTTTTTAAAGTTGATGGCTGTGTCTAAAAGGAAATCACAATTACATGTACACATAAGAGCACCCTGAAGCTACTTTGCTTTCATATCCTCCTTGTTGTGGTCTTAATTTGCTTAGTGTTCTCTTCATTCTAGATTCTTGATACAACAATTTACTGTCTGTTTGCTCTCCCCTGATTCTTTGTTCCCCATAGGATCACTAGAGCTAACAGCCCAAAGTTCTACCTTTAGATAATTTTAAGGATTCTACTTTGCCTGAGATTGGATCTTACTTCAGATAATTCCATCTATCTGCTTTAAATCTACTGATTACAGTTAGTTCGCCTACTATAAAGTCTGAAGCCAACCAGGATTCTTTTGGCTGGAAGTTTAGTTTTCAACTTCCCTTCCCAGTGGACCTCAAGGATATTGAAACATGCTTATGTTGGGTTTCTTATTTTTATCTCATAGTTTTGTACTGGTTCATGTAATAAAGACAAAATCTATTAGTATTTGAGAATTTTTGCCCCACTTTGTTATGGCAATTCTAGTTGTGAGTGAAGAGAATTAGAAGCATATTAGAAAGTCTAGACTACTTGACATTAAAGGGCACAGTAAGAGCTATAAAAATACACAGTAGAAGGGAAAGACTCATCGGGTGGATTAGTTTAAGAATAGAGAAGGAGAAATAAAAGACTGAATGTCAAGGACAGAAGCTATGGCATACAATATGAGACTGAGATTTAACAGATTTACAGGAGATTTCACTTAGAGGTTATATGTATCATGGCATGTAATTCCAATCCACTGATTCAGAAATTTCAATAAATAGTTTGATTGATTTTGAAGTTTTTTTCCATGTCATACTTCATTTGAATGGGAAATACTGCTGAGATAGTAGAAATGAGCTCAGCTTTATAGAGTTTACATTAGATTTTTAGCTGACATACCTTTCAACATTACCAGAACTGGCCAGTAGATCTGACTGTTAATTTTCATGGGTTCTCATTGCTCTGGGAACAGTTTGCTGCCTGCCATTGCTCAAGACTTCCCTGGAAGTCTTGATATGCTATTTTTGTCTTGATATGGCCAGAGATATGCTATTTTTAACATTGTCCAAGACTTCCCTGGAGTCTATGTGGCCAGAGATACCTACTTTTAATATCAATGTTTGTCTATTCATATTGCAATTATAAAGTGGTCCTTTTCAACAAACATATTATATAGTATGTTGATCAATAGGCATTTTGAGCATCTTCTCAACTACAAGCAAGCATTTCTATGTATATGATATGTATTATGCACAACAATCATCCACTCATGTAACTCTGTATATTTTTATCTATCTATCTATTTATCTATTCATCTATCAATACAAGTGGTGGTATTTAGTCCCACTAGAAAAGGAGAGCTACAGAACATGTGAGTCTTTTTAAAAAAAAAAGTAAAGTAAAGAAATGCTTTCTACAATACTGTGCTCCTTCATGAGGTAGGATAGAGCTTCTCAT
Source organism: Pan troglodytes (assembly GCF_028858775.2). Classification (NCBI taxonomy): domain Eukaryota; kingdom Metazoa; phylum Chordata; class Mammalia; order Primates; family Hominidae; genus Pan; species Pan troglodytes. The sequence continues at coordinate 152,360,244 of NC_072403.2, read as the reverse complement.
ATTGGCTGTATAAAGTAAGCAAAGCATATTTTTGAAGTAATTCTTAGCAGGATATATATTTCAGACATATATACAAGAAAAATAACTTTAGTTGAGCATATTTTTTATAACTATTAAAGTTTGTTTCATGAAAACAAAGTGAAAACCTTGGTAGCTATCCAAACAAAAATACATTTACATTCGCAGAATTGAAAAGGATCAAAATAACCCTCCCATTATAAATTTGCAGAATCACAGGCTTAGAAAAGTCAAATCATCTTCTCAAGGTCATGAATTCAATTTGGGGGCTAGATACCAGGACTTGCGGACCCTGATTCAGTGACCTTTCACAACACAATATTTTGTCTAAATTAATGGTAGGTATACAGTCAAAAATATTAACATATTAAAACTATTAATATTTTCTGGAATTAATTATATGGTTTAATATCTACATTTTCTTTTTCAAGTGTAGACATGTTTAATTTGATAGTCTTTGAAAAAGGGTTACTTAAACAGCGATCAGAATGATTAATTTCATCAGTATTGTAAGAATATGCTTAATTTAATTAAATTTCTTCATGACTTTGAATGCTTAATCAAAAAGAGCCTTCAAAGACAAACTGAAAGCATATTAATTATACCTTAAATTTAAAACAGCAAAATTGGAATTTTTTACAAACTTGGTTTTTTTCCCAAAAATATGAAGTCCTTTGAAATTGTAAGTAATCTCTAACAGAAAATTACTGCATAACATGAAATGTGACTTTTTAAGTTGTCATAATAAGCATCTATACCAAAAATAAAGCATTTATATTTGTAAGCCATTAATATGCCTTACAGAAAGACTGAAACACATGATTTGGGATTTATGCAAATGAATTAGTAGCGCAGACTATTAATTACAAACATTTTTCCAGACTTTCTTTTGTCACAATTCACAGGACATCAAAGCTTTTATGTAACAAAATAGTTCATATTTGACTTTTTTCAATTAATTATATATATTTCTATTATCTATTATATATGATTCAATATTAAATGACAGAGGCTATTGAGGTCTCACAAAAATGTTTTACTTAAGTATATTAATGGAAAAGTATAAACTACCAATAAAGAGCTTAAAACTCAAACAAACTGATCTATGACTTGATTTCATAGACTGGAAGTCATTAACTTGTTTCTAGTCAGGGCAGATGCCAAGTTAACTTTGTGTTAGCTCTGCATATATGGCTCCACTTTTCCTTTTGTATCCCTTACTGCCTTGCTAAGATAATCAGAACAGCTACCCCACCTCTTTCTATTTACTCTGTTTCCACTAAATATTGGAAAACCCCATTCCCTTCTCTGTGGCTTTTAGCTGTCTTAAGCTACAAACGTGCTCAATAAGGATTTGTGGCATACAAAAAGGAGTGGGGGAGAAATTACTTCTAATTCCCAACACTTCCCCCACACCTGACCTACATCTTATCACATTTTTAGGAGTAAATAATATTCAAACAAAATGTTATGGGGAAACAGAAAATCGATGAGGATGAAACAGCTGTTGTTGATATAGATAAGACACCCAAGGCCAGCAATTGGTATCCCTCTCATCCTCAATGGCAGTCTTTGTGCTGCTTCTAGAACTGTATAGAACATGGTTTAAAAATCACTCAATCAAGAGAATGAAAACAGAAACCATAGACTGGGAGACAATTATTTGCAAAAGACATATTTGATAAAATAATGTTATCCAAAATATGCAAATAACTCTTAACTCTTTTCCCATTTTGAAAAAAAAAAAGTGCAGCTCACTGCCAGCACTCATTTAATTTTACATAAAGATGCTCTTTGAGGCTGAAGCAAATCTGACTGGTTTTCGATGAGAAAATAAAATATAAAAACTGTTTTTGGAGTTATTTCTAAACAGAACTAACATCAGAATCATCTGAATCACCAGAATCACCTATTTTGGAAAAATCAGATTCATCATGTGATTCTTTGGCCAACAACTGTTCAAGAAAGATGTTAACATCATGCATAGGAATGCTACGTTTTCTAGGATTTGCCATTTTCAGCAATCAAGAATTCCTATATTTTGTAAATGGAAATACCACTACTAAAACAGAATGCTATAAATAGAATAGTGTCTTTTCTTTCCAAAGTCGATTCAATATACTAGAACAATGCAAAAATAATAATAAAAGTGAGATAGTTTGTGACAAAGTTATCTCAGGGTAAATGCTGTAGCCACAAGCGCCCCTGGCAAGTATTCTTGGAGCAAATAGGAAAAGGGTTAAAACTCAATAATAAGAAAACAAATAACTGGAGTAAAAAATGAACTAAAGACCTTAATAGACACCTCACTAGCAAGAATATAAAGACTGCAAATAAACATATGAAAAGATGCACCATATCATATATCATATGAGAAATGCAAATTACGACTACAATGAGATATCACTATACACCTATTAGAATGGTCAAAATCCAGAATCCCAGCAACATCAAATGCTGACGAGGATGTGGAACAACAAGAACTCTCATTGATTCCTGGTGGGAATACAATATGTTACAGCTACTTTGTAAGATAATTTGGCAGTTTCTCACAAAATTAAACATACTTTTACTACATGATGCAGTGACTGCGCTCTTTAGTATTTAAGTAAAGGAGTTACAAATTTATCTCCACACCAAAACCTGCACATGGATGTTTATAGCAGCTTTAGCAATTCTTAATTACCAAAAGTTGGAAGCAACCAAGATGTCCTTCTCTAGGTGAGTAAACAAAGAAAGTGTGGTATACCCAGACAATGGAATATTATTTAGTCCTAAAAAGAAGGGAGTTATCACACCATAAAAAGATGTGTAAGAAACTTAAATGTATTTTTTTTTTTGAGACAGAGTGTCACTCTGTAGCCCAAGCTGGAGTGCAGTGGCACAGTCTTGGCTCACTGCAACTTCACCTCTGGGGCTCAAGCGATTCTCCTGCCTCAGCCTCCCACGTAGCTGGGACTGGAGGCGTGTGATACCACACTGGTTAATTTTTTTGTATTTGTAGTAGAGACGGGGCTTCACATTGCCCTGGGTGGTCTCAAACTCCTGAGCTCAGGCGATCCACCTGCCTTGGCCTCCCAAAGTGCTGGAATTACAGATGTGAGCCACCGCGCCCAGCCACTTAAATGTATTTTCGTAAGTGAAAGAACCCAGTCTGAAATGGCCTCATGCTATAAGATTCCCACTATATGCTATTCTAGAAAAAAAAAAAAAAAACAACTGTGGAGACAGTAAAGAGATCAATGTTTGCCAGGTATTAGGGGAGAAGGAGGGATGAATAAGCAAAGCACAGATTATTTTCAGGACAGTGAAACTATTCTGTATGATACTGTTAATTGTGGATATGTGTCATTATACATTTGTTCAAATCCATAGAATGTACAGCACGAACAGTGAACCCTAATGTAAACTATGGGCTTCGGATAAAAATGATGTGTCATTATAGTGTCATCAGTTGTAACAAATGTACCAAACTGGTAAAGGATGTTGTTAATAGGGAAGGCTATGCTGCCATGGGGACAGGGAGTATATGGGATATCACTCTACTTTCAATTTTGCTCTTAACCTAAAACTCTCTAAAAATAAATGTAGTCTTTCCCCCAAAAAAATCACTCTGCTATAAAATCTCAAAAATAACGTACAATTACGAGTAATTTTTAAATGCCCTGCTCTCAAGCTACAAAAGGCCAATTAGTAGTATCCTTCTAGAAAAATCAGTCTCATATTTGTTGACAGCTATACACTAAAAGCTAGAAAGGGCAGGCCAGTGGAAGATACTTTGAGAACATTCTTCTAAATTCCTTCTGAGAAGTGCCTCTTCAACCTCCTTTTATATATGGCTGTTTTCTTACTGCATGAGGAAAATAAAATGAGATGTCTTGGATGACAGTTCCAATTCTCCTAACTAGTTAGATGTTCCCTAGACGATGAAGTATCACGTCCTACTGCACCAGAATAAGAAAGCACAGGTTTCCTCTTATTAAAGTCATCCAGCTATCTGTTATTTTCATTCCTCCCAACCTCAAGAAGGTCATAGCCTTTTCTAGAACTCCATACCCAATGGGTATTAACCAGTAAATGTCAGCACATCTGTGCCCTTCCCTTAATAGCAGTGCCTTCCATCCTAGACATACACACAATTAATATCAGAATAACTTCTTTCTGGATGAAATAGTAGACAATGTCTGGATAGTTAACCCAGAATTATAAGTGAATTAAGTTAGTAATAATTTTGGTGCATTGATTAGTATTCTTCTTGAAAAGACAGCCTTGACTGTTACATCTTTCTGTCCTAGCCAGCCCCTCTCAATTCAGTGGTAATTTGCACTAACTACAGTTTACAACAGGAGTCAGATTCCCAAACCAGTTCTGTGCAACGTGGTCTGACAAGAAAAGAGAAAATAATAACTCCGTTTAGTTATAACTTGGGTTGTTCTCGCACATTCCCACTTCTCAAAAGAGCAATACCTCAGATTTCTTTCATTCCTTTACAAACATCAAACATGTAATCAACTCAACACTGAGATATTGATTTAGGGGCACAGCAACTTCATTTCAGGTGGAGTCAAAAGATCGAACACAGAGATATACTTTCTTGTCTTACAGCATACTTGTTACATTGTGGAAGAATACGGAATAAAGCTATGACCAAGAGAGCTAGCTAAAACAATCTTATTTGTTTCCATAAGTAAAATTTATTCCATATCAGTAAATATTTCCTAGCCCAGAAAATTCTGAAGGCTACATTTAGAATTTGAATACCTTGTCAGTATTTTGTGTTGAAACATACTTACTGTTCAGAAAGACGGAAATCATTTTTCCAGAGGAATAATGACACATATCTGATAAAATAAATCAACCTTCCCAAATCTGTTTTACTTAAAGTTTGTATACTGTAATTCTCTTAGTTCTCTTCACTTTACAGATAAAACCGACTTCACTGACTTTGTTTCTGGCCCTAATACAGAAAGAAACTATTTAAAGATCATAGTGAGTGACAAAATGAGGACCATATAGATTTACAATGCAAGCATGACTCAAATAACTAACAGTAAAGAGTGTAGCAATTAATTACCACAATATCAGCCTCTCATATTCTAGCCTAATTAAATAGCAAAATATTGAAATCCTTGGCTTCACCAACATATATATGTTTATTTCAATGCACTCCATATAATATGTTTTCTTGACAGTATGCTAATATGAAAATATTGCCAATATAGCTTAATGGTGTGAGTGTTCTATTATGACAGTAGATTTCTAAGCCTGTTACATTATGAGTCATGTAATAGGAAATATGTTTACCCACATACTTCAGTATATTAATGAATGTGAACGGCCTACCAGTAAATAATATTATTCAGAATAATATTGAATAGAAAAGGAATCTGATGTTCATAATAGTGCAAATAACCTTACACTTAACATAAACCATAAGTTACCATAGAATGTATTCACTGTAATAATTACTAATCTCAGTAATATGAAAAGAAATAATAAAAATCTCAATGAAATAAACAGTAAAAAATTTCAACTTGTATCTATGTGAATAAATGCCTTGGAGAAATAATATAAATTAACCAGACGTGTGGAATATGCAATTTATTAAGTATACATTGCTGAATTTCTTTCATGTGCCTAACACATTCCTTATTGCAATAAGGCTCAAAAGATATGTTAGTCACGGTCATTTACCAGACGAATTTGTAAGAAAAAAATAAGCACATTAGGTGATCATTAGTAAATTATTTCTAAATGTTAGTAAAACATATATTCTACTTATATTCATACTGGATATATGAATGTAATATCCTGCTAACCAAAACAAAATGTTAGGAATTAAGACAGCTTATTAAAAGAGTGATTCATTACAATGATAATTTTATTTCTATTCCATGGTACAGTGTTTTTCCTTTTTAGAAAAAAAGTCAGAAACTAATTTATAAATTTTTTTTACCAACAAGTTTTCTATAATTTTCTTAACTCTTCACTTTTATATATGTGTCAAGATGGAAACATTTTGTACAATATTACTTGAAAATAGCATAGGACAGAAAAGAAGAAAATATGAAAAACACACGGAATATAATGAAAGCAATTTCACCTCAGTGAAATTTCTAGGGGTCTAGTGGTGTGGAGCATGTTGAGTTATTCAAGAAACAGGATAAGTTGTTACATATCCAAATCCTATAACAAAAACAGAACCAGAATGCCTAATGGACCTCTTCAGATTTCGGAGGCCATATTCCTCATTTGGATATGTTACTGCAGCACATACACCAGGTGACCTGAAAAGCAGTTGAAGTTGAGTGGTGCCCAGCACAATAGAAGACTCTGCAGCAGGTCCAGGCTGCAGGGCAAGCTGTTCTGCACTTGGACACATGATCCAGCTGATCCAATAGTGTTTGAAGTGTTAGAAAAGGATGCTGTTTCCTCCCTTGGGTTTTGGGAGCAACGTTCTGCCATCCTCTGCAGATAACTATTCTCCTTTTGAGAAAACAGCTCTTGGCCTGTAATTGGGCCTTAGAAACTGAACAATTAACTGTGGGCCACCAAATTAACATGTGACCTGAACCCCTATCACGAACTGGGTTTTATCTAACCCCCAAGCCGTGAAGTTAGGAGTGCACAGCACATCAAATGGAAATGGAACATGCATGATGAAGCCCAAGCAGGCCCTGAATATCCAAGTAAGTTACATGAAGAAGTGGACCAAATGTCCATGACACCCATTGCTGCCACACTGTCTTCTCTCTTCTAGCCTTCACATATTGGCTTATGGAGATTTCCTGTGATCAACAGAGGAAGAGAAGACTCACGCCTACATTACATGATATGCAGGCATCACCCCAAAGTGGGCAGCTACAACATTACAGCTCCTTTCTGGGACATCCCCGAATGACAGTGATGAAGGGAGATCTTTCCAGTGGGCAGAACTTTGTATGGGGCATCTGATTGTTCACTTTGCTTATGTTGATTAATCTTGTGTGTCAAGTTGACCTTGCCACAGGGTGCCCAGATATTTGGTTAAACATTATTCTGGACATGTCTATGAGGGTGTTTCTGGGTGATATTAACATTTGAATGGATAGACTCAGTAAACTAAATTGCCCTCCCCAATATGGGTGAGCCTCATCCAGTCCATGGAAAACCTGAATTGAACAAAAAGGATGAGTAAGGGAGAATTCACTTTCTTTATCTGACCGTCTTCTAACTGGGATTCTGGTCTTCTGCCTTTGGATGACAGATTTGGACTGCAATTACATCACTGCTATCTTGGGTCTCCAGCTTGCTGACTACAGATTGTGAGACTTCTCAGCCGAGACTTCTCAGCTTCTATAATAGTGTAAGCAAATTCCTTATAATACACACACACGTGCACAAACACACACATATACTATATATCTCCTATTGATTCTGTTTCTCTGAAGAACACTGAATGATACATTTTACTTTCACAAAAACAAAGCTCAGGGTTATATTTAGGTAATTGAATCTGAAAATTTATACTTCCTTTCTTTCATCTTCTAATCTATTATTTCTAATTCAAGGAGATCACAGATGTAGAGGCACTCATTATTTCTGAAATCTTGAGCAAAGGTTTTCCTGACTTGCTAGGCGTGGTGGCTCATGCCTATAATCCTAGCACTTTGGGAGGCTGAGGAGAGCCATTTGCTTGAGCCCAGGAGTTCCAGACCAGCATGGCCAACATAGTGAAATCCCATCTCTACAAAAAATACAAAAAAAAAAAAAAAAAAAGTTGAGTGTGGAGGCTCACACCTGTAGTCCCAGCTACTCAGGAGGCTTAGGTGGAAGGATCGCTTGAGCCCAGGAGGCAGAGGTTGCAGTGAGCCGTAATCACACCACTGCATTCCAGCCTGGATGACAGAGCCGGAACCCATCTCAAACAAACCAACCAACCAACCAACGAAAAAAAAAAAAAAAAAGATTTGCCCGACTTGCTTACGTTATACCCATGATATGTTTATTGTATCAACCAATTGCCTTTCCTGTAAAGACTGAAAAGTGCACTGAATATCTTCTTATGTGATTTTCTGTGCAATATTTTGACCAAAATGCCCATCATGGATAAGGATACTTAATTTCAGGTGTCTGTATTTAGAATATACAATTATCATGCAATATATTTTAAAATATACATGACCTCTCAAAAATGCCCAGAGTTTAATTGTTATAGTGTTAGAAGCTCTATTCTTTTATCTGCATTGATTCTATTTTATTTATATTGAAGAACAGTTTGTATAGTTTGCAATGAACGTATTTTCAGGGTACACATCAATGAATTTTAATAAATGTGTAATCTATGCAACCAATGCCTAAATCAGGGTATAGTACACTTCACTACAACAGAAAATGATCTCGTTCTTTTTCTAGTTGCACCCACTGCAGACAATTCTTATTTCCACCACTAAAGACTGGTTTTACCTATTTTTAAACATTACAGTAGTTAAATTATTCATATATACAATTTTCATAATGTTTAACATATTTCATTATTCCAAATTGTTTAAAAATTAGCATAATGTTTTAAATTTTGTTCTATTCTTTTGTGCATCTGTAATTTATTATTTATTTGATTTTTCTTGATAAATATTAGTCTATAGTTAGAATATATCATGTGTGTTTATTTATTCTCCTATTGATGGACATTTGCTTTGTTTCCAGTCTTTAGTTAATATGAAGACATTCTTGCACAAATCTTTTGTTTTATTTATCTTGGATAAAAACATAGAAATTAAATCCCTTGATCAGATATACATACATACACACACACACACACACACACATATCTAGCCCTCTATCTATCTGACAATACGTTTTTCAAAATGATTCTACTATATTCCAGTTGCTTTGCATTCTCAACAACATTTATTATTGTCATAGTTTCTAATTCTGAGCATCATAGTGGCTGCAAAAATTTATTTCATCTCATTATAATTTTCATTCCCTTCATGACTAATGATGATGAGCAATATTTTATGAGCTTTTTGTTCACTCATGAATTTTTTTCTTTTGAGAAGGGTCTATTTAACTTTTTGTTTTAAATTTTAAAATTGTTTATCTTTTTTAGTATTGAATTCTATGCATAATTTTTAATATTCTGGAAGTAAGTGACTTGTTAAATAGTCCTCCAGACTATGGGTTGCATTTTCATATTCTTAATGATGTTTTGTGTTGAGAACGTTGAGAAGTAATTAATTTTGATTATATCTTAATATGTGCTTATTTTATACCGTCTCTAAGGAAAATAGCTTATATAAAGTTTTCTTCTAGTTTAAACTTTTGGCTTTCACCTTAAGTCTGTGATACATCTCAGGTTGAATCTGGGCATAGCCTGAGGTACGGACTAAAGTTAATTTTTCCCATACATTTACAAAGTTGTTCCAGTGTCATTTATGAAAAAGACTCATGGTTGATCATTGAATTGCTTTTATGCCTATGTTAAGAATTCACAGACTGGAATTTTGCTTCTGGCAAAGATTGAGTAACAGGGCTGTCATAATGCTCATACTCAAAATAACTGAAATAAAATAGACAAAATATATGAAATCATGGCTTACTGATATTTGACACTAGGTAGCAACGTGATCTCTGAGAGAAGAGGAAAGTGAGGTAAGTCCTAGAAGTGCTCCAGCTTAGTATCTGCATAAAGTTTCCAGAACACTGCCTAGGGCAGTGGAGCTGAGATGCAGTGCACAGGACTTGAATTGAGAAAATGAGAGTAGTGAAGCTGACACAGGTAGAATTTGCGGGGAACAGCACTAGGAAAGAGAGAGTTAACTAGGGAAAAAGAGTTCTGAAAACCAGTAAATGGTATCCCAAGTCAGCAGATAGATTCTAATCAGTAAACGCATATAAGAAAAATAGCAGAGGCCAGAGAAAAAGCGCTCAAATAAAATGGAGAGAAAAATCCTCAAAGATTATACGAGGTCAGGAATTGTTTGTGCTCCAACAAACCAAAGTAGAAAATCTGGTGAGTCATAGGGCATTGGAAAAAGTACTTAACGAGTGTTGCCTCAGTTGAGAAGTAAAATAAAGGCAGTTGTGATCACTTATAACAATTTTTTTTCTTTTTTCTTTTTTGAGACGGAGTCTTATTCTGTTGCCCAGGCTAGAGTGCAGTGGCACGATCTAGGCTCACAGCAACTTCTGCCTCCTGAGTTCAAGAATTCTCCTGCCTCAGCCTCCCAGGTAGCTGAGACTGCAGGTCCCTGCCACCACGCCTGGCTAATTTTTTTTCTTTTATTTTTAGTAGACATGGGGTTTTACCATGTTAGCCAGGATGGTCTCGATCTCCTGACCTCACGATCCAACTGCCTCGGCCTCCCAAAGTGCTGGGATTACAGGCGTGAGCCACCGTGCCCAGCCCACTTATAACAAATTTAAAAGCAAGATTAGAGAGAAACAAATTATACTCAGGTGAAAAATAGTGCTTCAGAATATAATTCAAGTATATTTATAGAAATACAAAAATATTCAGCACCCGGCTGGGTGTGGTGGCTCACACCTGTAATCCCAGCACTTTGGGAGGCCGAGGTGGATCACCTGAGGTCAGGAGTTCGAGACCAGCCTACCCAACATGGCGAAAACCCATCTCTACTAAAAATACAAAAAAATTAGCCAGGCGTGGTGACAGGTGTCTGTAATCCCAGCTACTCAAGAGGCTGAGGCAGGAGAATTGCTTGAACCTGGGAGGCGGAGGTTGCCTTGAGCCAAGATCACGCCACTGCACTCCCACCTGGGAGACAAGAGCAAAACTCCGTCTCAAAATAAATAAATAAATAAATAAATAAATCGGCAGCCAAAAATACAAAATTTAAATGTCTGACATCCTATTATGATTACTAAGTATACAAAGTAGCAGAAAAATATGACACATAATGAGAAGAAATTTCAGTCAATAGAAACACAATCAGAAATGACTCAAGTAATAGAATTAGAAGGCAGACTGTTATAAAATAGTAGCTAATTCTATCTTTCAAGTGTTAGCTAATAGTAGCTAATTCTATTACTCAAGCAAACTGTTAATAAAATAGTAATGTTAACTATATTGCACTCAAAAAGATAGAAGACAAAATTGAGTATTTAAAGTAAAGAGTTGCAACATTAAAGTTGAACATTTAAATACAATTTCTAGAGCTAAACAATACAATTTGGAGTTAAAAAATATACTACTTAAGATTAACAGTAGATTAAATGTTGAAGAAAAAAATCAGTGAACTAGAAAGCTAGCAATGTAAACTGTCTAAAATAAAATACAAACAGTAAAAAAGAATTTTAAAATTGAAAAGAGCACTGTGAGTGGCAAAACAACTTCAAGGGACTCACTACATGTATACTTAGAGTCTCTGAGGGACAGGGAGCATTATAAAATATATATAAAGGAATATTGGGTATATTTTCCACATTTCATAAAAACAATAAACTCATCTATCCAACATGTTCTGTGAACTCTAAGTGCAAAAAGCGCATATAAGTTTATTGTTTAAAATCAAAGATAAGGAGAACATCTTAAAAGCAGCCAGAGGGGGGAAATGTCATATACAGGCAGGGAAGCAAATATAACTGCAGATTGCTCATCTAAAGCAATACAAGATAGAAGGCAATGAAGCAACATTTTTAAAGTACTAAAAGAAAAAAACTGACAACCCAAAATTCTATATCCAGCCAAAAGGTTTTCAAAACCTTTCTATTGTCAAAAATAAAGACAATATAAAGACACCTTCACATATACAAAAGTTGAAAGAATTCATCACTAGCAGACCTTCACTACAATAAATATTTTTTAAAATTCTACAGGAAGATAGTGATTTCAGATGGGAGTCTATATCTACAGAGAAAAGCAGCAAAAATGTAAACATGTGATTAAATATAACACACTTTCTTATATATTAAATCATGAGAGTTGTTTAAAGCAAAAAATGGCAATACACTGTAGGATTTACATAGTCTATGTATGACAATAACAGCATAAAGGCTAGGAGGGGAGAAATGAAAGTATACTATTATAACATCTTTATGCTAAATGTGAAGTGATATAATATTACTTGCAGAAAGACTATGAAAGTGAAACATGTATACCAAAAAAATCTAAAACAATCACTAAAATAACCCAAAAAAGGTATAGATAATAAGCCAATAAAAAAGATAATTTAAAAAAATAGTATTCAATCTAAAAAGAAACAGAAAAAGAGAAACAGTGAAATGATGATATGGGAAAAATATAAATTAAATAGCAAGATCATTGATATAACCCAATCTTGTTAATAACCACATTAAATATGAAGTGTTTAAATACTCCCCAAAAAAGTAACTCAGACTAGAAAATGTGAAAAAATTGATCCAAATATGTGCTGCCTACACATAACTAATGTCAATGTAAATAAAGCAAAAGTAACAGAAGAGAAAAATATTTACCATGCAAATAATAAAAAAAAAAAACCTGAAGTGGCTGTGTTAAAATCAGATAGTTGATTTCAGAACAAAGAATATTGGATGGGGTAAAGAGGGCTATTTCATAATACTAAAGGAATCAATTCATTAAGAGGACAAAATAATTCTATATTTTTTTCACCTAATAAAAGGACTTCAAAATACATAAATCAAAATATTTGCATAACTTTAAGAAGAAATATACAAATAAACAATTCTAATCAAAATTTTCAATGACCTTGTCTCAATAATGGGTTGGAAAGACAGGTAGAAACTCAGTAAGGATACAAAACATTTAAATAGCACTATTAAACAAATCAACCTAAACTGTTTGTGTAGGTCATGTCACCCAACAAGGGCAGAATACACATTCTTTACAAGTGCACAAGAAACACTTAAGAAGGTTGATATACTAAGTGTTTTATTTAAAATAAGTCTCATTATATTTTAAAGTAGTTCAGTGATACACCATATATTCTGTGACCAGTGTAATTGAATTAATAACAACTAATTGAACCATGTTAAATCAAGTTTAGCCTAAAGCTGCCTCCTTAAATATTTTAAGTTTGGTCTGAAGGTTTTTCTGCACATTATGAACTATAAAAAGTGGAGGTATAAACAGACTGTAGCCTACACTTGTGCCAACCACTAAATCTTGGCCAATCATATACAGCCAACTGTTTGAATTGTGTTCAAATAAGGCAAACGATAAGCCTTAACCAATCCAACTGTTCCTGTACCTCACTTCCATTTTCTGTTCGTCACTTTCCTTTTTCTGTCCATAAATGTTCTTTCACCATGTGGCTGTGCTGGAGTCTCTGAGCCTACCCTGGCTCAGAAGGCTGCCTGATTCATGAAGCATTCATTGCTCAGTAAAACTCCTCTGAATTTAATTTGGTAAAAGAATTTTTCTTTTATCAACCGTATCAAGACAATCACGAAATATTTGAAAGCCAGATAATCTAATTCTAATAAGCAATCAATAAAACATGAAATTGAAAGAGAAATTAAAAATAATATGCAGGAAAAGAAATTAAAAACCAAATATATCAAAGTTAGTGAAATGCTACCAAAGAAATATTGAAAGAGTAATTTGTGTCACTAATAGCATACCTTAGAAATGTAGAAAGGTCTCAAGTCTATTACCTTAGCCTCTACCTTTAAAGAAAGAAAAAATAAAAGAAAACAAAAGTCAGCAGAAGAAAGGAAATAAGATAGACAGGAGCAGGATTAAATGACATAGAAAACAATAACAGTAGTGGTAGCCAATGAAACTAAATTCTGACTTTTGACAAGATTCCCTTTCACTAAAAGTCAATAAATAAATAAATAAAAAGTGATTAACATTTAATCAGACTGACAAGGAAAGAGACAGGAAATGCAAATAACCCATAACTGTAAATGGAATAGTTACATCACTACAGATATTAACAAGTTATTAAGGAAATATTAATTACCTAATATCAATAAATTTGACAATTTGGATGAAAAGGGAAAATTTCTTGAAAGAGATAATTTGCCAAAGTTCATTAAAGAAGAAACAGGTAATCTGAATTGACATATATATCTATAAAAGAAATTGAATGTATAACAGAAACCTTATCAAAAGAAAAAAAAATACCAGTCCCATATATTTAACTGTTGAAGTCAACAAACATCTAAGGAAGAAACAATACCAATTTTACATAAACTATTTCAAAAAATAGAAGAGGACAGAATACTTCCCTGTAACTTCTACGAGTCAACATTACTCATAACAAGAAACTAAAAGAGAAATATGGACCAATGTCTTTCATGAACGTAAATGAAAAAACTCTAAAAGACTGTTAGCAAATCAAACTCAATATATAAAAAAGATAATATATTGTGACATACAGTATTTGTCTCCCAGTTAATTTAATATTTTTAAATCAAATTAATGCAATACACCAGTTAAGAGACAAATAATAATTATCTCAAGAGACATCAGAAAAATCAGTTTAGGAAATTTAGCATGCACATATTTCTGTTGCAATTTCTCAGCAAACTAGAAACACAAGTAAAGTTTGTAAACATGATCAAGGGAATCCAGACAATACAGCTAATAATATATTCAATGCTGAAAAAGAGAATACTGTAATTGAGGATCAAGAGCAAGGCAAAGACATTTGCTGTCATCACCTCTATTTCACATGACATAAGCAGTTCAACAACTAGAAAAGGGTAAGAAGAAAAGAGGTTATAGACATATAGTTAATAAAGGAAAAAATAAATATTGTGTGTTTTAGCTCATGACAAACTGGCAATGTAGAAAAACCTATTAAATTTACACAAAACGACTAGAACTAATAACTGGGCCTTGTAAGTTTATATAATACAAGATTGATATACTAATACATTTTATTTCTATATAATAAGGGCCAAAAATAAGAAATTAAATTGAAAGGCAATGTCATTTATATAAGCATCAAGAATATGATTTAGTAAGGAATAAATTTGACAAGAGATGTGTAGTAACTGTATACTAAAAACTGCAAATGTGGCTAAGAGAAATAGAAATGATTAAAGGAGAACTAAATAAATGGATACATATACCATTATCATGGAGCAGAAAAATCAATATTTTTATAAGTGGTCCATTCTCTGCAAATTAATCTACAGAATCAATGCAATACAAATCAAAATTTCAGTAGATACTTTTTATAGTAATTGACAGGCTGATTTAAAAATATATAAAAATATGCAAGAAAATAGAATATGTTAAAAAGAAAAAACTTAAAGAACAAGAACAAAATGACAGTACTACATTACCAGATTTCAAGTTTGATTATAATGCAACAGTAAATAAAACTGTGATTTTAGAGTTAGGATACACAAACAGAACAATGAAACTAAGTAATGCCTAATTTTATTATTTACTAAATGCTATGGTAATTCAACAGGAGAAAAGATAACAGTGTCAGAATTATTGGTTAACAATATGCAAAACAAACAAGAATCCAAAAGACCTTTGACCTTCAACTTACATATATATAAAATACTTATCTCGAAATAGATCATAGCCCAAAATTTAAAATCCAAAACTACAAAATTTCCAGGAGAAAACAGAGAAGGAAATTTGTGTAATCCTGGGTTTTGCAATAATTTCTTGTATTAAGAACAAGTAAGCACAATTCATGGAAGAAAAATTGATAAATGGGATTTCAACAAAATTAAAGGTGTCTAATCTTTCACAAACACCAACCACTAAGGGAATAAAAAATAACTCACAGACTAGAAGAAAATATTTGAAATTCTCATACCTGATAGAAGACTATCTAAAATATATACAGAACTCACAAAACTCACTAATAAGAAAAAATAACCTAATTAAAAATGGGCAAAAATTTGGGCACTTTACCACAGAAGATATGTGGTTGACAAATAAGAAAATAAAAAGATACTCCACATCAAAGTTTTTTAGGGAAATACAAATGAAAATCACAAGGATATACCACTCTATTATACCAGGGTGTCTAAAATTAAAAAGACTGACAATATCAAGTGTTGGTTAGGATATTGGTAAACTGGAAACCTCATAAATTATTTTTGAGGAATGTTAAATTGACAGCAACAGAAGAAAGCCATATGCCTAGGCAGATAAAGGAGGTTCCCCAGAGAAACCCCACCTTCAAGCCAAAAATCACACGCAGGCTGAAAGACTGGACTGCTGGTCCCAGATGAAACCCACAACCCAGAGTGAGAACTTCTGTTTCTGTTTGGCTGCCCCTCCCCTATTCTGAGCCCATATAAAGTCCCAGGACTCAGCCACACTGAGGGAACTTTCTTGCCTTTGGGTTGGGGGACCACCACACGTCCCCTCTCTGCTGAAAGCTGTTTCATCACTCAATAAAATTCCCTGCCTTGCTCACTCTTCCATTGTCAGTGCATCCTCATTCTTCTTGGGCATGGTACAAGAACTCAGGAACCAGTGCACAAGCCAGACTCTGCCCAGTGGGCCGACTGGACAAGGCGCCTCTTGCAGCAGGTAGCATGTCCCGAGTGAGGCCTCTGGCATCACTGGCCAGAGGTCCCCCACTGGCAGAGGGACAAGAGAAAATTCCTGCAACAAAATTTGCATGATCACTTTGGAAAACAGTCTGGCAGTTTTTAAGAAGTCAAATGTAATCTACCATATGTCTCTGTTATGTACTTAAGAGAAGGAAAAGTATTTGTTTATATAAAATGTTGTACTTCGATGCTCGTAGAACTTTGTTTTTAAAAATGTCAAATTGAAAAAACTCAAAGAGCTTTCAACAGATTAATGAGTAACACAATTGTGGTGCAACCATGCAATAGAATACTATTCAGAAACAAAAAACGATGAAACTACTGATACATACTCCTACATGGATGATCTTGAAAATAATTTTACTGACAGAAATTAGACAAAAAATATCTACTATATTATTTCATTCAGATAAAACTTCAGAAAATACAAACAAATCTATAGTGACCAAAAGCAGATCTGTGGTTTCTGTGAATGGGGTAAGGAATGAATTGAAGAAATCATGGACAACAAAATAGTGTGGGAAAACTTTGGAATTTGGGGAATAATTATGTTCATTATCTTGTGGTGGTAATTTTGTGATGATGATTTTAGGAGTAGAAATATATGTCAAAACTCACCAAATTGTATAACTTAAATATGTGCTATTCAGTATAACTCAGTTAAATCTCACTAAAGCTATTATTCAAACCCTAGTGGTTTAATACAATATTCATTTATCCTCACAGATACACAATGTTGTGAAGCTCGGCTGATTTAAACCAGGATCACGTGCAGAGGCTTGCACTAACATGCATCTTTCTGAAAGCCTCTAGATAACATTGGGTGGCTCTGCCTGATATGTTTGTCATCTATTTTTGACTGGCAGGTTGACTAGCACAGATTCTTCTCATGATAATGGCAGAAGTGAAAAAGGGCAAACAGAAACATGCAAGGCCTCTTAAATCCTTGACTTGAAAATAGCAGTCACTTTTGACTCTTTCTGTTCATGAAAGCAAATCACACAATCAATTCCAAAGTCAAGGGTAGGAAATATGCTCCAACCATAATGATGTCATAGCAGGGGAATGGCTACAGGGATGGTTGAAGAATTGGGCCAGTAATGCCATCTCACACACACAAGAAACAGGATTTTGTCCAAAAGAACCAATAAATTTTGAAAAGTACTTCAGAGAAACAGGAAATCACTTTATTCTTTTACCTTAATCACTTTCCACTATATTGTGAGCTCTCATCTTCTAAAACAGTGTCTCAACACTCATCATGAGGCTTCAATGCTAAGTTGATAGTTAAATGTACCTCAAGCTTGACTTTGTCAAATAAATGATAACAAAGTAATGCTTGAGCATATTATTTCAAAATAAGAGTCCTTGCTTCTATGAAAAACAAAAAAATTAA